>NW_014541837.1:1281789-1290786 GCF_000741045.1 Vigna radiata var. radiata
AGTCTTGAATTTATTTGGTGTCCTCCAAATGTCCCAAATTGTGTTTCCAAAATTTTCCCTGAAAATAATAATGCAAATAATTAGCTCAGAAAATTCAAATTAATTAAAATCAGAATTTGCGGTGAAATTAAGCATAATTAGGAAAAACGGGAAAATACCGGACAATTAAGCACAATTCCGTGATTAATTCTAGCACAATAAACTAAGCGAAATCAATAAAATATCGACTCATCATTTAGGTTGTGCTTTTACTTCTAATCTTGGTTAGAAACAAAAGTTAGAGTTGGATTCACTTTGGTTTGGTACATTGATTGGAGATCACATAGTTTGAGTTCATCGAATGAACTTTAAGACCCTGTGATGGGCTTAACTTACCAGGATGTCTTCCTGAAAAGTGATCACACATTCTTTGCACTGATCCACATGAATTTGATTCTAGTTTCTGTTCTAACTAGTGTTTCTTGTTTTGTTTCTTTCTTTTTGGCATTCTTGTGAATAGGTCAGGTTGTTTTGCTTAGATAGGGAATTCTCCATTTTATTTCATTTGGTTCTGTTCTGTGAATCCATTTCATACATCATTTGTTTTCATATCCAGTTAGTTAGTTTTAGTTTCGTTACATTGTTAATTTTTAGCATCCATAGGTTAGTTTTAGTTACATTCACTTCTCATTTTAGTTTAGGTTATGTTCTGTTATACATAGGTTCTACACTTTAGCTTAGCTTTCAGGTTTTATTTCGTTATCGTCTTCTTTCTTTTCTTTTAAACAGATTATAGTTTAGCTTTCTTTTCCATTTTAATTTCATTGTTTTCATATTTTTTTTTTATTTCCCCACCTTGCATTAGTTAATAGGTAGTAAATAAGTAAATAAAATACAAGACAAAACTTTACACTTTGAACTTAATTTTAGTGGAGTCTGAGGATTGATACTTAGGTTGTCCCTATACTTCATTAGTGGGGAAACTTAGTTTGTTCTGATTTTAGGCGACAAAAAAATTAGTTTAACAAATGGCGTCATTGTCGGGGACTCGGCGAATTAAGTTTTAGAGTGTTAGGTTTTAAAGTGGTCTGCCTCATGTTCAAACCAGCAGAAGTCCCTGAAGATTGGGTCAAGTTGAAGGCATTCCCATTCTTCCTTCAAGATGCAGCCAAGGACTGGTTGTTCTACAAGACTTATTCAGAGCCATACACTTCTTGGGCTGACATGAAGAGGAGTTTCCTGGAGAAGTTCTTCCTAGCCTCAATAATAGTCTCCAAACAGAGGGAAATTAGCTCCATTATGTAGTTACAAGGACAGACATTAAGGGAGTATTGGGGCATATTCAACCAGTTGTGTGCTTCATGTCCAGGGCATTAAATCAATGAGCACCTGCTAATCCTGCACTTCATTGATGGATTGAGTATACAGGACAAAGTTTATGTTGATGCTACGGTTGGAGGATCATTGATGGACAAGACAATTTCAGATGCTAGGTGCTTGATATCAAAGAGTTATGCACTGATTTTGACACCATTTCAGTTGCTGATTTGGTGGAGAGTGGTGAGCATATTTTTGAGGAAACAATACAGGTTAATTCTAAACTTGAGCTTCCTAATGGTTTGGGGGAGGTGCATAATAGCTTTGATAATTTTATGCATGTTGAATCTGAGAAACCCTTGCCTAATAGTCTGGCTGTCATACTTGGTTATTATGAGATTGTGGATGAAATGTTTGTTGTAGTACACATTGATATACCTGATGTTGTTTATCATGTGTGCACTGAGCTTAATCATAGTCTCGATGATAACATTGTGCCATGCACTGACTTAATTGATTCTGCTGTTGTTGGTAAGGACATTTTAAATGAGTCAACACAGGTGTGTTCTAACCTTGAAATTCCAGTTGCTTTATCTGAGTTCCCTGTACTGTTTAATGCACTTGGATGTCTGTGCATATATCCTATAAAGCATGTTGATGACACTGCTGAACTTATTGATTATAAGGCTTTTAAAGCAGCATTTGAGATTGGAAATCTTCATACCCCTGTTAAATGTATTGATGTTATGTGTCCAGTCGTTGATGTGTTGCTCTTTATTGAAAATGATTCTGAGTTCACTGTTAACAAAGCTGCAATGTTTGATGATCCACTTATGAATGTTAACTTTGAATTTAGTGAATGTTTAGCAGAATTAAACAAAGAGGAAGTTGTAGAAACAAAGGCAGCCCTGGTGGAGGCAAGAGATGATGTCAAGGTTGCTCAAGGAGTCTTGAACGTGCATAATCAGTTGCCAATCCTGGAAGGAGAGCTAATGGTGCTGGAACGAGTGGTTGAGCAGGAAGAAGTCAATGCATTGATGGAGATTCTGAGCAGAGGAGCTGAGCATGGAGAAAAACCAATACGCCCATTCTTTTCCTTACTTTTGAATATTAGTTATAGGTTTTTGTTAGTAATGTGCATAGTTTTAAATTGTATAGTAAATAATAGGATAGAAAATATGTTGTTCTACATAAAAATTAAGAAAATCAATTTTGATCCGTGGCCGATTTGAATAATTTTTTTATTTTATTATTGTGTTGCTTTGCAGTTTTAGTTTTCTTTTTCCAACTTTGCTTTTGTACATGTTTTGTTGATTCTGCTGTACATAGTTTTCTTGTTAAATTCTAGTTCTACCATATACATTTTTTGTTTCAGTTGTGCTTTTAATTCTTGTATATATCCATTGGTTATTTGTCTTGTGCATATTTGTTTTGATTCTATGCTGTTTAGGAGCCTTACTTACTCACACATTGAGGACAATGTGCCTCTTAAGTGTGGGGGTGGGAAGGTAGTGGTTTAAATTTTTTGTTTTGATGTAAATATAACCCTGTTTAGTATTTGTTTTAGTAATAATTAGGGGTAAATTTTTTTTCATAAGCTGTTTTTACTTTGGTTTTGTGTGTGGGAGTTCATAAATACCTAGTGTAGATAGCTATTGTAGTCCTGGTCTATAAATACTTAATTCTTGTTTGTAAATACCTAGTTGTTTTGTTGCTTTTAGGATTCATTTTGGTTGTTTTGTAGGATAGTTTAGATTTCTTTTTTCTTTTGGTTCATAGTTTGTTTAATAAGAATTCGTTTCAGTTTTTCTTTTTCTTCTTCTATTTTTGTCTCTTGTTTCACATTCTGTTTTAGTCTCCATTTAGAAATTCCTTTAGGTGTTTTTCATTTTTCTTAGATTCGGTTTTAGCATGTCAATAGAAGTTTCTTCAGGATTTGTTAGTTTTAATTCTTTGCTTTAAAATTCCTCTCTTACCTAGGTTCTGTTTTTAGTCTTTAGTTAGAACTCCCTTTAGGTTTTTCTTCCTTATACTATTCTGTTTTACTTGGTTTAGATTGTATATAGATGTTATGTCTTTGTTTCTGTTATAAAAGCATGATAAAGAAATTTTACTGAGTAGGTGTGTTTTAGTTTGTAGATGTTTTGCTTTCCTATAAATATATTCTAGGTAGTGTAAATAGCTTTGATTCTTTGGTTTGTTTTAATTCCATTGTACATAAGCGCTCGGTTTTAGGAGTAGCTTTCCTTGTTTTAGGTTCTTTTCATATTAGAGGTTGTTTTGATTTGTAATTAGTAGTTATTTTGGTTTCTTTTCTGTTTTTTTTTTATCTATGGCAGTTTATAAATAAAAATTCTTTTCATTGCTTAAATTATGTTCTAGTTTCTAGAAATAGCTTCTTAGGTTTTCTTTCATTGTCTTTGTTTTGGTTATTTTCTTCTCCTTTTGTTGTTTTGCTTTGTAGAGGTTTAATTTAGGTTCTTTTAGGTTGTGTACTGTGCTGTTTTAGTTGTTCATATTGTACATAGTTAGGTAATTTTGTTTAGGTCTTTCTAGGAACTTTTAGGTTCTGTTTTATGCTTTTCTTCATTACTTGCTGAATTCATTCAATTTTTAGCTTCATTTCCTTATATTTGAAGTAGACTTAGCTTTAGATTTAGGCANAGGTAGCTCTAGCATTGATTTTTGCAGTCTCTAGTTCATTTCAATTCAGTAATTTTTGCATAGGATGAGTAGCAAGTTAGTTTTAACAAATTTTTAAACTCTTGAGAGATTTTGGGCCAATTTTTGTCTTTCTTGTGTGGTAACATGCATGTTTAGCTTTCATTCTGATTTTGCATTGATTCTTTGTTGATGTGCTTGTTCTTGGTAGATTTAAATATGATCTAGGCATCCTTCATTTTTTTTCCAATTTAGCTTACCCATTCCATTTTCTTACCATTGCACCTTATTTTGAGCTTTAGCCTCTTTTCTTGTTTCCATCCATTTCAAGCCACTTTCCCCATCCATTGATTACCTTAGAGCATTGTGAGACTTAGGGAGGAGTCTAGAACTTGGTGAGTACAGGAAAAAGAGTGAGGCCAGAGGTGAAAAGAAAAGAAAAATTATCTGAGAAAAATATGGTTGTGTTGAAAAGAATGAACAAGTCTGGAAATGAAAAAAAATCAGAAAAAGAAATTGAAAAAGAGACCTAAAATAAGTCAGAAAAAAAAAGAAAACCAGAGATAAAAGGAAAAATTAGCTGGCCAAAAACTTGAGAGATTATGTCCTGAGTTCTAGATTTCTCCCATTTATTCATACTTCTCTATTTCATTCCAGTTCCCATTCTTTTCTGTTTTGCCATTTCATTCCATGTACATTACAAGCCATTAAAGACCTAGTGAATTAATTTTTCTAGGAAATCTTTTAATAATTTTTCTTTTAATTTTTGAATTGTAGAAATATTTCTTTTATTTTTTTGGCAAATGTGAAAGAGATTCAGCTGCTGCTATGCAAAGGAATTGGACGTTGCTGCCACTACATTGGAAATAAATTGGATTTGGGCTGCTGATTATTGATGCCGTAAGAGACACTAATTGGGCCGCTGCTGCCTTGAAATAGTTGGGTCGACACTGTTGCTGCCACTAACGGAGATAGGCGCTGCACTTGGCAATTTTTTTTGCCACTGACGCTGCTTGAAGAATGAAAATGGGCTCCTGGACCTTGATTCCAATTAGTGGAACGGCAGTGATGGGCTGTCGCAACCCATACAAATTTGATTGCATATAAGAAATGCAGTATAGCTAGGGAATGACCCCTAGGTCTTCTCCCAAAGACCAATTTTGTGGTTCAAGAATTGATTCAAACACGAGGGGGGTTTGTGAAATCAGTTAGCGAGAAAACAGATGAAAACAGAATGAAAATACGACGAATACAGAAATTCAACGACAAAAATGCATACAATACTGTAAAAATATGGAATCAAACACGGAATAAAAATAGTCGGTAATTAAACTAATTACAATGTTCCCACCACAAATTAACAAAATAAAATTGCTACTCAGACCTCTAATCCAACAGAGTTAACCGACTAAGCGACGGTTAATCCTGTCTTCATAACAGCGAACTAAGTGAACGTCGTGTTAATATCAATCTGATTTACACCATGCAGTTCCATCAACTAAGCGAGGATGTCACACCAATTGGGCAACAAAGCGTATACCCAATTGCAGGTGCAAATACAGATTTAATATTAACCAAGTCAGAGTTGCCACACAGTCACAGTTCAGAAACCTCAGGGGAACATAGCAATATGGCTAATGACCAACTGGATTAATTTAAGCTAGCATGGTAATTAAACTAACACTATTAAAAACCTTAGACAACATTCAAACATCTAACACTATTACAAACAAATTAACAAACACAGTTAAAAATAATTAAACCACAACACTAACTCTAACACATAAAAATAACTCAACCTACTAAGCAATTTAATTTAAAACAAAAGAAACCAACAAACCTAATTTAATTCTAGCAATTAACTTGACACAATGGGAATTAACAAATGAATTTAAAAGTCCAAGTGGCCAAAGAAGACCACATGGCCATGCATCATGTTCTTCCAAATACCAATTCAAAATTTAACTTTCAAATATCCACCAAATGAGTTGACTTCTTGTCCCATGTGCACCATTCTTCAAGGAAATTAAACATGTGCTTCAACAATCCCAATGAAAACTTCCCTTCTCTCTTTCCATGAGCAAAATTTCGGAATCCACACTCCAACACCAAAATTGTCGAGCCTACCAACAACCATTGTGCAAAAAGTGCTCTAAAAACCACTAGCTAAATGGACAATATATTGAATGCTTCTCCCAATGTGCCATGTAAGCAAAACCAAATGAAAATAAACAACCAAAGACCTTCCATGCAAAGACAATTCTCGGCAGAATTCAAACAAAGCCAAAGCTCAAAATGGAAATCTTCCTAGAATGAAAATAAGCATCTTTTTTGTTTGCCCAAAAGTAGTAAAAACTTAAATGCACTACTCTCTCTTCCTTTCCTTGTCCCATTCGGTCTTCTCACCCCAACACACATCATTCAGCATTTTCTTCTTCCTCCCATCGAAAACACACACCAAAGAAACCCCATTTCAAGTTGCAAAACAATTCAAGAACAATAAACCCAAACTACTACTACTTCAACTAAACCCAATCTTCCATTTCTTCAAGCTGTTGTGCAAAAACGAAAATAACATTTTATCCTTCAACTCCAGCACTGTCCAGCCACAATAACACCATCAAACTCTGGTTCCAAACTAGTTTCAAACATCAAAACCGAAATATGAAAGGAAAGAGCCAAACCCACAACACCCACACAACACCTTAAGCTCTCTTCAACCCAAAACTCACATAGAACTCCATTTTCATCAACCAACCAAATAAAATGCAAAGAAAACCATGAATAACAGCAACAATGGAAGAGGAAACGGTAATCTAAAGTCACTCAAACCCAACAACCACCATGGAAAGGCAAAGACAAGCTTAAAAGCTCAAGCTCCAAACATCAACAACAAGGAAATGAAGAGAGAAATTGACGGTCTTTCACTTCTACCAAGCCAAGACAACTAAGATTAAAGCAAGAGAAGAATAAAATCTGCAACTTTATTCATTCATATAGCCAAAACCGAAAACCCCATGGCAAGCTGCAAGAGAGTATCTTCATACATGAAAACCTAGAGAAAGTGAGCCAAAAACCGTGAGAATGAAAAGTGGCTGGTGTGTGCTCGGTATTGCCTCTCAATATGACCGAGAATCACCCAATGAAGGGGTCCACAAAAAAATAAAAACCCTAACCTAAAAGGCACATGTCCTACACATGGGTGTTTTTTACAAAATTGCCCCCAAAAGGGTCCAAAACACCTAATTCTAATTAAGGTCTTCTAGAAAACGAAATTACAACTTAATTAAAATGGAAGTGACTAAATCTTGAGTCTTGAATGATCACGCCACCTTCCCTAATGCTCCAAATGATGTTTCCCAAAATTTCCCTGCAACCACAATGCACTTAATCAACTCAGAAAATCCAAATTAGCACAATTACGAATTTCCAACCAAATTAAGCAGAATTCAGAAAACGGGGAAATAAAAGAAAAAAACACAATTCCCTGGTCTATTTAAGTGCAATAGACTAAATATAGTTCGAGAAATAACGACTCATCAGGTAGCGTTTTGGCATTGTAGCTGCTAGGGGATCTTTGATTAGTAATTCATTTTGGCAAAATAAAGAACTCTCTCGAGCATCTGAGGAAGAAAAAGAAAGCTCCAAAGCTAGGGCAAAGCAAAGAGAGAACAAGAGAAGAAAGAGCTGAAGCACGTCTTGACCGGAGGAGTTGGAGAAGATGACCCGCGATCAAACGGCTGGAAAGATGATGAAGGTTGGCCATCCGATTGCGAAAAGGAAGTGTCGAGAACAAGTTTCATTCTTCCCTTTTGCCTCTTTCATTTTCCCTTTTCTTTTCAGACCCTATATAAAGGGGTTTCTTCAATGTATAAGACTCTTAGACTTTACAGACTCTCGGACACTCTCTGCAATTTTTCATTTTTAGTTTTAGATAGTTAGGGTTTTCAGTGCTTTTGGAGCGCGCACACACGGTGGTGACAACCCGTGGTGGCTTCGATTGCATCTTTTTGTTCGGTACATTTCTTTGTATTCTAGATTTCTTATTAATAAAGTTCTTATTCTTGATGTTTCTCTGTTCAGTGTTTTGTGATTCTGTATTGTCGATATTTTTTCAATGTTTCAATTTTCTTGTGTATTATGTGTTGTTTTTAAAGGAAAATTGATTTGAACTCGTAAATCTACACATTGTAAATTCCTTTTTGGAATTATACGACCCCGAGGTGGGCGTAAATGATCAAGATGTCTTCTCGAGACAGATAGGAGTTCAATCAATGAAAAAAATATTTTAATTCATGTTCTTTTAGTTTTGGTTTAATCATTCCCATAGTCCCTATTTTTGGTGATTTTTTTCAATTAGGTCCCTCATTTTTTCTTTTTCTCAATTGGGTCCCTATTTTTCAAAAATTGATGCAATTAGGTCACTGTCGTTAGTTCTGTACTAACACCGTTAAAAAGGTGACACGTGTCAGCTCGTGATTTTTTTGAATTTTTTAAATATATTTTTAATTATTTTTATTTTTATTTTTAATTTTTTTCTTTATTTAAAAAAAAATTGCCACGTGTCAAGTTGACATTGAGCCACGTGGCAATGACAATGTGAATTGGCACTAATAGTGCCACGTGTCACTATCAGACCATGTGTCATTAGATTTGTCTCAATTTGGTCCCTATATTTTTAATTTATCTCAATTTGGTACCTATATTCGTATTTTGTCTTAATTTAGTCCTATTTTTCTAAAAAAACTAAACAATTTTGTTTCTCTCCAAGTTCAAACAAAATTTATTTGTATATAAATCTTTACAAAGAAATTTATACAAATTAATTTTTTTTATTAGAAAAATAAAAACATTATAAACTAACATATGACACATTTTTATTTATATAGTAGTAAAGAAATCATTTAACCTAAATAATATGAATGAGTAACCTATAAAAGTTAACATCTCAATAATAAATATTTTTGTGAAGGTAATCTACACAAGTATAGTCTCAATACTTCCTCAACAATTCATAAAAAGTTTCTAGAGTTAAATATT
>NW_014541837.1:1291001-1296713 GCF_000741045.1 Vigna radiata var. radiata
TACTAATAATTTGCTTAACAGAAACAAATTTAAAGACAAAAATTTGGAAAATGTACATACCGTATTTTATTTGGGAAGGAACAAATTTTTTAAAATTTTTAAAAAAATTAGGACTAAATTGAGACAAAATAAAAATACAAGGACCAAATTGGAACAAAATAAAAATACAGGGACCTAATTGCTCAAATTTTTCAAAAATAGGGACCCAATTAAGAAAAAGAAAAATTGAGGGACCTAATTGAAACAAATCACCAAAAATAGGGACTATCAGAATGATTAAACCTTTAGTTTTCTGTTAGTTCTTGTTTGTGGATTTGGAATTGAATATGTTTTGTTTTGGGAAATCAATTGATTGTTATTCATTTTAAGTTCTATATTAGAACTTTAGACCCTGAGGTGGCCAATTTATGAATGGGATGTCTTCCTGTATAATAATAATTCAATTGATATGCCATTTCAAGCAAATTTAGTTCAACTTTGTGACTTTTATCCAACAACTTTGTTCTGTTTAGTAGTTTAGGTTGTGCTTTTACTTCTAATTTTGGTTAGAAACAAAAGTTAGAGTTGGATTCACTTTGGTTTGGCACATTGATTGGAGATCACATAGTTTGAGTTCATCCAATGAACTTTAAGACCCTGTGATGGGCTTAACTTCCCAGGATGTCTTCCTGAAAAGTGATCACACATTCTTTGCACTGATCCACATGAATTTGATTCTAGTTTATGTTCTAACTAGTGTTTCTTGTTTTGTTTCTTTATTTTTGGCATTCTTGTGAATAGGTCAGGTTGTTTCGCTTAGATAGGGAATTCTCCATTTTATTTCATTTGGTCCTGTTCTATGAATTAATTTCATACATCATTTGTTTTCATATCCAGTTAGTTAGTTTTAGTGTCTTTACATTGTTAATTTTTAGCATCCATAGGTTAGTTTTAGTTACATTCACTTCTCATTTTAGTTTAGGTTATGTTCTATTATACATAGGTTCTACACTTTAGCTTAGGTTTCAGGTTTTATTTCGTTATTGTCTTCTTTCTTTTCTTTTAAACAGATTATAGTTTAGCTTTCTTTTCCTTTTTAATTTCATCATTTTCATATTTTTTTTTTATTTCCCCACCTTGCATTAGTTAATAGGTAGTAAATAAGTGAATAAAATACAAGACAAAACTTTACACTTTGAACTTAATTTTAGTCGAGTCCGAGGATTGATACTTATGTTGTCCCTATACTTCATTAGTGGGGAAACTTAGTTTGTTCTGATTTTAGGCGACAAAAAATTAGTTTAACAAAGGCTTAATCCAGTGATGAAGGAGGTGCGTTGGGGCAAATCGGCAAGTGTACCGAGTCGCACAAGTAATATAAAATGGTAAGACTAAGTATCGTATCCCAGAGCACTCTCAGCGCTGAACAATTGTGTGAAAATAAGATTAATTAAGACTTAAAAATAAAAAAGAGACCATTGGGTTTGTGTTGAGTCACTAGCAAGTGTACCAGATCGTGCAAGTAATGTAATCGGTAAAGCCCGATATCGTTCTTCCCATGAGACTCGAAAGGTTTTCTCGTTAGTGTAAATTAAAATCGTAAGACTTGTAAAAAGAAATAATTGTGGTGAATGCAAAGACAAAAAATAAACATGCAAAGTATTTGATTCAATTGGCGAAAAGAGACTATGGATGAATGAAGTTGTTGGGGGTTTACAATTTCATCCTATCTGCTCCCTCTTACCTACTCCTCTTGTTTATTGCGCTTTGTTATCTAATTATTATGCAAACTTTCTTGGCCTACCCTTAACCCGATCCCATGGCGAAAAGAGCCTATTACTAATTACTGGCTTGCTATCCCTAGCCTCCCCTAGCAATTAATAATGCATTAAGAACAGAAGCAAAAACAATTGATCGTCCTACCCCCAATCCCTTGGCAAGTATTGCTTAATCAAGGAATTTCTCACCTGTTCATGACATTACTGTACGTCCCCATATCAATAAAGACAAACAACAATTATCGAATGAGTTAAACGATAAAAGCATTACGCGCAGGTGAGAACCCAACAATTGATAATCAAAGCATATGAAAAATCATATAAATAAACAAGAGTTTAAATAAAAGAGAGTTTCAAAAGATTACATTGTTTCCCCCAACAACAAAAGGGTTTAGTTCACCATTGTCATGGTGAACCTAGATGAAAAGTGAAGGAAAAATGGAAAAGCAAACCCAAGAAAGTATGAAAAGGAGCCTAAGCATCCAAGAAATCTTCTCCAAGGAGTCAAAAGTAGGTTTGGCCGCCCTTCTCTGTCAAAAGAATGAGAATGAAATCGCAACAGGGCTATTTATAACTGAGGAGTGTCACAGAAAACAGGCCCAGGCCCAGCGGACAACAGCCCGGTGGTGCACTTATGTCGCCCGGCGGTTTGCCTCTAATCACGCCACCGCCCGACGGTAGGGGGCCACCGCCCGGCTGTTTTCCTCTAATCGCAAATCCGCCCAACGCCCACGCCAGGTGCCTTCTCGTCGCCCTGGACCGCCTAGCGGTGAATTTTGCCGCCAGGCGGTCCCTAGACTCATCTTTTCTTCACTTTTCTTCCTCTGTCCTGAGTCTAAGACCTTCATCTTCAGCCTCCATCTTCACTTTCATCAAAATAACTACAAAACAATGCAAAATAAACATAATATCGCGAAAAATAGCTTTTGACTCTCAACTGACTCTTTTATTAAGTTTTACTTGATTCTAAGCTCATTCCAAGCCTTAAAGGGTGTAATTTGGTCTAAATAGACATATGAAAATAACTGTTTTTCAACCGTTATCACAACCCCAAACTTAGAACTTTGCTTGTCCTCAAGCAAAACAACACAAAACAAAACAAAACAAAGCTTGGCTTTCTACTATTTCCTCCAATAATTCAACATTCCTAAAGCACATGACAAGAACTACTCAACTTCAAATCTTCAGTGAAATCAAATCAAGATGCATGTATGCTTCCAATTCAGTTCAGTTCCCGAGTTAACCAACATATATTACACATTATGAATGATCAATTCACTAAGCAAAGATGCAATCATGAACTTTAACAATTCTCATCAAGCACGTGTTTCACTCAATCACTCAAGTGTTTAAGGTGGCACTCCAACACTCTATTATTCACAAGTCACATGAAACAAAATTGCCATACATCTAAAGCAACCAAAATCCTTACATGCAAATGCCATCAAAAGGACTTTTCCAAGGCTTGTAATGAGGCTGGGCTAACAAGAAAAATTGGTTTTTCTGGAATGCAAAATCCTTGAGTTAAGAGAGCTTTAATAATATTTAACATTTAAACACAACTCTCCTCCTCACCAACTTCACTTTTCCCAACTTCTTCCATTTTCTTTTTCATTGAGCTCTCTTTCATGCTTTTTCTTCTTTTCTTTTCTTTTTCTCATGCATTTTTCTTTCTCAACATCAAGCTCAATGCTTTTCTATTTTTCCCAAACAACCCCAAACTTGAACCTTTCCATTGCATACAATTAAGCTCATCCCAACTCAAGGTAAAGAATTTCAAGACAAGGGCTTACATCCTGTTTAAGGCTAAGGTTCAAAAAGGGTATAACACATGAAGCATTTTGGGTGAAAATTTGGCTAGAAAAAGGATTTTCAAAAATGGCCTTGATCATATGACATTCACATGTAATTCATTCAATTATCAAGATTCAGGCAATATCATTCATGCTTTCCTGTGAACAATGCATAAAACAGTAAAAACTCTGGAGCTCAAAACCTCACACACATGCTTCCTCACACAATATTCATTCATACACCCCGCTTAGCATCATAACCACAATCATAATTCATCACCCATCTGTTTCACAGAATAACAACATGCACCGCAGCTAAATTATCATTCACATCAAATCATCATCAAATAGGCTCATCATGCAAATTATTTAGTCAAACATCTTCAGAAAAGTATTCAAGCCAAGCACACACTAAAAATAAAATGCAACCTATTCTAGGAATTTAAATGCAAAAGCAAAAGAGAGAATCTAGGTTGCCTCCTAGTATCGCTTGTTTAACGTCACGAGCCTGACCCAAACCTGTTTAGCACTTGTCAGTAAGTGCAATCCATGCCAGCACCCATCAGTGGGTGTACCTACCTGGTATCCTTCAGTGGATACAAAAGTTAGCATCCCTCAGTAGATGCTACCCAAAAATTGATCAAATAAACAAGTATTTACACGTTCAAGAATGAAATAACCCTATACTAAAAAGAATGTTTTACAAAAGTGGAGATAACCCCAATAGACACCCATCAGTAGGTGTTGAAATTCTTCTTGCTTGATATTCTTTTCTTTTTCTTCTTCCTGCTGAATTTCTTTAAAAACTTAAGAACACCAAGCACTTGTTTCCATGTTTCAATCATAGGAACTTTGATCTCTAACTTCTTGAAGATCTCCATATAGTACTTGAACTTCTTTTCCTTCCTATGATTTTTCTTTGTATGAGGAAGGGGCTTTTCATATGATCCTTTCTTCTTTCCTCTCTTCCTATTTTTCTCAACCTTCTCCTTCTTCCATTTTCTTTTTTTCTTTTTTTTTATTTTCTTATTTTTTTTTCTCAACCACTGCTTTTTCTGTCTCCTCATCTTTCTCTCCCTCACTCAACCTTTCTGCTTCATCTTCCTCATCTATCTTTTCCACTTCTCTCTCCACCTTCTCCTCATCAACAACCTCATCAATTTGTGTCTCCAAATTCTTGAAGGTAACTTTATATCTTTTGGAATCACACCTTTCTAGAAATTTGTCGAACTTTTCATTCAAGCTTTTGACTTGTTCCATCACATCAGCTGTTTGTTGACAACGTTGTTGATCATACTCCCACGTTTCTATTGGTGAAGAGCATTGTTGCTGCCACTGATAATGTTGCCTCTCCTCCATGCTTTTGACATGGTATGGTTCAAAATTCATAATCCTCTGAACAAGTTCATCAGATTCTGCACTTCTTTGCATAGGCATGAAATAAGGCTCAGGAGCTTGTCCATATTGACCTTGATCCATGTATGAGTGAGGTTCCCACCAGTGATTGAAATTATTTTGGTAGGATTGAGTGCCCATATAATCAAATTCTTGTTCGTACTGCATTCTGCAAAAGTTAGGCACAAAACCCTAGAAAACATTTATTAGAACAAAAATAACAATAAACATGAAATCAAGTCAAATTCAATCAATTCACACTACTAAAAATAACCTCGAGTCCCCGGCAACGGCGCCAAAAACTTGTTGAGTCACTGGCAAGTGTACCAGATCGTGCAAGTAATATAATCGGTAAAGCCCGATATCGTTCTTACCATGAGACTCGAAAGGTTTTCTCGTTCGTGTGAATTAAAATCGTAAGACTTGTAAAAAGAAATAATTGTGGTGAATGCAAAGACAGAAAATAAACATGCAAAGTATTTGATTCAATTGACGAAAAGAGACTATGGATGAATGGAGTTGTTAGGGGTTTACAATTTCATCCTATTCGCTCCCTCTTACCTACTCCTCTTGTTTATTACGCTTTGTTATCTAACTATTATGCAAACTTTCTTGGCCTACCCTTAACCTGATCCCTCAGCGAAAAGAGCCTATTACTAATTACTGGCTTGTTATCCCTAGCCTCCCCTAGCAATTAATAATGCATTAAGAACAGAAGCAAAAACAATTGATCGTCCTACCCCTTATCCCTAGGCGAGTATTGCTTA
>NW_014541837.1:1298053-1308754 GCF_000741045.1 Vigna radiata var. radiata
TTTATGGCTTAGAATGAGCTTAAAATCAAGTAAAACACTTAGTTGAGTCTTGTGAGAGTCAAAAAGTTGGTTTTAGAGATATTATGCTTGTTTTTACATTGTTTTGCAGGGTTTTAAGGTGAATTGAAGATGGAAGTAAAGAAAGGTGGACTTAGACCCGTGAAAGAGGAAGAAAAAGGATGAAAAGAAGGGTCAAGTAAGTCGTTGAGCACCAGAATGGACCGTTGAGCGTCCAAAGCGATTAAAGTGAAAGCGCTCAGCGGCTAAACTAACCGCTGAGTGGTACAAGCGGCTAGAGGGAAACCGCTGAGTGGTGAACTTAGGCGCTTGGACGATTGTCTGTTTTTATTAGCTAGATTCTGTAATCATCTATTATCTTTTTGGGCTTATATATAGCCCCAGTGCGAATCAAAACACATTCTTTTGGCAGAGAGAAATGTCCAGAGTTATTCCACACACCTTGGAGGATGTTCCTTGGATGCTTAGGCTCCAATCTACCAAGTTTAGGGTTATTTCTTCCATTATTTCATCAAATTTCATCTAGTTTCACCATGGTTATGGTGAACTAAACCCTAGGTTCTTAGGGAACAATGTAATCTTTTGAAACTCTCATATATCCAAATTCTTATTTATTTTATATGCTTGCATATGCTTGATTTATCAATTGTTGGGCTCTTCACCTTTGCTTAATGCTTTTATAGTTTAACTCATTCGGTAAATGTTGTTTGTCTTTATTGATACAGGTACGTACAGTAATGTCATGAACTGGTGTTGAATTCCTTGATTAAGCAATACCACCTAGGGATAGGGGTAGGACGATCAATTGTATTTTGCTTTCGCTTATCATGCATTATTAATTACTAGGGGAGGCTAGGGATAGCAAGCCGGTAATTATTAATAGGCTCTTTTCACCAAGGGATTGGGTTAAGGGTAGACGAAGAAAGTTTGCATGGCAATTCGATAAATAAGCTAATTAAATAAGAAGAGTAGATATATGAGGGTGGATAAGATGAAATTGTAAACCCCAATAACTTCATTCATCCATAGTTTCTTCAATGCCAATTGAATCATTGCATTTGCATGTTTACTTTTGTTCTTTGCATACAAACACCAATCTAATTCTTTTCTCAAGGCTTACGCGATTAGTTTACATGAAAAGTAAGGCCTAAGAGTCCTTTGGGAAACAATACTTGGACTTACCCATTTATATTACATGATAACGATCTAGTACACTTGCCAGGGACTTAACACTGGGCTAAGAAGGATATTGGTTTTTCTGGACAATAAAGTTCCTTGAGTTAAGAGACACATTTATGAATT
Source organism: Vigna radiata var. radiata (assembly GCF_000741045.1). Classification (NCBI taxonomy): domain Eukaryota; kingdom Viridiplantae; phylum Streptophyta; class Magnoliopsida; order Fabales; family Fabaceae; genus Vigna; species Vigna radiata. The sequence continues at coordinate 1,299,374 of NW_014541837.1, forward strand.
TATCATTTAAGAACAAACTCTCTTTCTTTTTCCCAACTTTCCCTTACAGTGAGCTTTTTCTTTCCTTTTGAATTTTCTTTTCTCACTTTTTCCTTTCTTTTGCCTTTGCTTTTTACTTGCTTTTTCTTTTGATTGCTCACTGCCTAGAGAAGTGGGTTCTTACCTGGTAACCCCAAACTTGAACCTTTACCAGTACCTCATCAAATGTTCTCAACCTAACTCAAGGTAAAGATTTTCAAAAAGGTTTTTCAAAACATGCATAAGGTTCAAGGTTCAAAGGTTAGAACAAATTGTTCTCTTTTCAGTGGGAAAAAATTATGTGAAGGCTACAAGAATAAGGAATAACAAAAGATGGCCTTAATCATATGGAACCTGCAAGCAAATAGTTTATTCACAGAAAATTTGGGCAAAATCATTCATGCTTTCAAAGTAATATTAATTATTTACAAACAACTCTGAAGCTCAAAACTCCCACAGGTAAACTCACAAGTCCCAAAATTCAGAAAAACATCCTACTCAGTGTCTCAATCAAACTTTACCTCAAGCACCTGTTTCAAAAATTGTGGTTCAACTTTTTAAGCCACATCATGCATCATCCCAACATGAATCAAATGCCAGAATCTAATAAAGCAAATCTCATCACACAAAATAGCATAGTTGAATCAGAGCAGTTTCATTCATTCAAGCGGAGCACAATAAAAATAAAATAAAACAAAAATGAAACAAAAACAAAATTTAAAAATTTAGAAAGTAAAGGTTCAGAGAACTGGGTTGCCTCCCAGCAAGCACTTCTTTAACGTCACTAGCTTGACCCAATCTCCCTCATCATAGCATCCAGCAGTAAATGATGTCAGTAACATCCATCAGTAGATGCTAATATTTCTTATCTTCATTGATATCCCTCAGTAGACACCAATCTTTCTCAACTTCATTGGTAACCATCAGCAGATGCCTAATCACCTAACATCCATCAGTAGATGTCTAGCCATCGTCCTCTTCCATAGCAATATCCATCAGTAGATGTTGTAGAAGCATCCTTCAGTAGATGTTTTCATTACTACCATCAGAAGCAACATATAACCTAAAAAAAGAGAACTCAATCATAAAAAAACAAAATCAAATCCAAACCACACAAATAATAAAATAAAAATAAATAAAAAAATAAAATAAAATAAAATAAAATAAAATAAAATAAAATAAAATAAAATAAAATAAAATAAAGTAAAATAAAATAAAATCAAATCAAATAAAATAAAAAAATAGAATCAAATAAAATAAAAGAAAAAAAATAGAATAAAATAAAATAAAACAAAATAAAAGAAAAAAAATTCAGGAAGTGGGTTCTAGATATTTTTTTTCTTTTTGTTGAATTTTTTTAAGAACTTAATATAACCAGGAACCTGTTGGAGTGTTCCAATCATAGGAACTTTAATCTTCAATTTCTAGATATTTTTTTCTTTTTGTTGAATTGTTCTTATGATTCTTTCTTTTTGCTTTCATCCTTCCCCTCTCTCTTTTTCTCCGTAGGGCACAAAGGACTTTTCTCAATTTTTTTCTTTTCTTTCTCAACTCCTTCGTTTTCTTCCTCTACATCCTTCTCTTTTTCACTCAAACATTCTTTCTCTTCTCTCTCTATTTTTCTCTCATCCTCTTTCTTTTCTTTCGTCTCTTTTTCCTTTTGTTTTCCCTCACTTTCTTCCTTTTCTTTCTCTACTTCGTATGATAGCATATGCTCTTACTGACAGACTTCCACCCAAGATATTTGACAAGCATGTTGCTCATATGAGTATTTTATTGTTTGAGGAATATTTGGTTTAGTAGGAGTTAGTCACTTTCATGTGTTTTTTGTTCTATCTTTTTATGCATGCATACATGGTCTTTTGGACATATTTGGTTTTATAAATATATGGTTTATTATTCAGAAATTACACTTTGTGCATTAATGTTATTATATCAATCTCATTCAGATAAAGTAAAGACTAGTTGAAAATAGACATGTACAAGTCACCTTCACGAAATTTTCATGTTATACATCTCATGATGAGTCTATGTCATTTTGATTTATTAACATTAGTAATCATTGTCGGGTTTAATTGCGACTAATGCAATTGAAAACTATTTTAGTTCTATATATGAATATAATGAATAAGTGATATTTTTTAAGAGGATTATGATAATTTTAAAATAATAAAGTTTAATATATTATTTATATATATATATATATATATATATATATATTATATTATATTCATGTATAAATATTAATTATGTAGATATTTTATTAAATATTTCAATTTTGAAAAATCAAATTAAAAATAATTTTTTATTTTAGAAAAAATAATTATCAGAGATTTGATAAGAGGATTATGATTTATTTATAATGAACTTCCAACAATCAAACGACAAATATTTTAAAAAAAAAAAAGATAAATTCTGGATCATGGATGTCCAACTGCAAGTCAGAATCAAACGACAAATATTTAAAACAAAAGAAAAAAAAAAAAGCTAAATTCTGGATCATGGACGTATGTCTGTCACTGATGCGTAGCTGGGAGGAATAAGTAGGTGCAAATGGGATTACATTAACCCCACGTGGGTTGCATGGTTTTATTTAATATACTTTCGCTTTAATCCTTTATAAATAATGCTTTACAAAACTTGTAGACAGCACATCCCATTATTTTTTAGAAGGGTCCAAAGTAGCGTTAATACCGAAGTTTGATATTTTAAGTTTACATGTTTTTCAATTATTGAATAATGTATAAAAGTTTGCTTCCTGTGTATTTTAATTTTTTTACTTTGCTGTCAATTTTCATTAAAAATACTCATTTCTATAAATTAAAAATATCATTTTACTATATATTATTATATAATTAAATTGTTGATTAAATATAATGGTTTGGTCCACCAAATGCAAATCACAATTTAATACTTTCGACCTAATTTGGTGAAAGATAATCACAGGCCAACTACGTTTACCTTTTATAAGCGAAAAATACTATTTTCACAACCCAATTTCCGTATTACAACTACTTAGCATTTTTAAATAATAATAATAATAATAATAATATATTAAATTAAGTTATTTTTAAGATATAAATCATATTATTAAATGTAAATTAATAAAAAGAATTGTAAAATAATGATATAAATTTTAATGAAGTTAAAGTCTTATGGATGGTATTATTTTGATACCTTTCGAATGAAAAATATCCACTTCACAATCCTAAATATATTGATATTTTAACTGTATTTGTTTTATTTTATTAACTTAATATATATATTATTAAAATAGATTTAAGAAAAAGTAAATTTTTTGGAAAGGTCAAAATATTCATTTTCTATTAAGACCTAGCAAATGATATTTTAAAAGTAAATCATATTTTAAAAGTGATAATGAGTTAAAAATAATAAGACTTTATTATTTTAATAGTAAAAAGTTTTAACATAAAAGAAATGGTTATAAATGAGTTTCATTGTTTTAAAATACACACTTTATACAGTTCTAAACCTTTCTTTATTTATGAGTTATAATTTTATAATTTTACAATTTTATAACTTCATGATTTTATAATATTATTATTTTAGGATTTTATGACTTTATAATTTTATGATTTTATAATTTTATGATTTTATGATTTTATAATTTTATGATTTTATCATTTTATGATTTTATCATTTTATTGCTTTATGATTTTATAATTTTATGATTTTATAATTTTATGATTTTATAATTTTATAAATTTATAATTTTATAAATTTATAATTTTATAAATTTATAATTTTATAAATTTATAAATTTATAATTTTATAATTTTATAATTTTATAAATTTATAAATTTATAATTTTATAAATTTTATAATTTTATACTTTTATAGTTTCATAATTTTGTACTTTTATAGTTTTATAATTTTATACTTTTATAGTTTTATAACAACTTCATAACTTTATAGTTTTATCATTTTATAATTTTACAATTTTATTATTTTATGATTTTATAATTTCACTATTTTATGATTTTTGTAATTTTATAATTTTATTATTTTATGATATTTGTAATTTTATAATTTTATTTTATAAAATCATAAAATAGTAAAATTATGAAATCATAATTATAATTTTATTTTACAGTTATTTATTTTCTTAATTTATAATTTTAAAAATAATTTACAATATTGTAGCTTGTTTTATTAAAGAGATGCTTAAAGAAAATGTATTTAAGGATACTTAACTATGTGTACAATGGCTAATTGTCACAATATATGATTGAAAGAAATCTAATTATCAAAACTAAATTGAAATTTTTTTAAAAATTTTGAAGAGAATCGTATGTCACATTTTATTTATTTCCCCAATTTTGTGGAAAACAAGCTGTCACGTCCATTAAATTCTCTAGCTGAGTGGAATCCAAGTGGCTCGCAGTTTGTCTGGAAATTTAGAAAAGTGGTAGCAGCAAATGAGTGGACCGATTGGTTTTTGGGTGCTGTATTTAGAATGAGATTTTAAAATCTGGTACCACTTTCTGCATGCAGCTTCTTCTCCAACCTTTTGAACCTCCATTTTTCTCCTCATTCTCTCTAACATTCTCCTCCTTCTCTCTAAAAAATCTAATCTTGTTACTTTTCCGATCACCATTCAGACAACAATTTGAGGTTCTTGGTGTCTAACTCTTCATCTTAACCGGTCAGTTTTCTTTGTGGAGCTGGTAAGTTCCAAAACCTCTTCTTCCTTCGAAACTTTTTCGTTTCAGATGCATGCAATCATTGCTTTTCGGTTGCATATGACTTTCCAACCTTTTTCCTGATCCCGATTTTAACTCTTAACGATAAGTGAAGCTTGTTACACCAATCTGGACATGTAGGACGTTTAGGATCTGATTCTATCTCGGTATCACTTGAAAACTTAGGATTTCTGGAATTATAAGGTAAGGGAAGCTTGTAATTTAATTATGAATTCTGTTCTTTGAATGTGGTATGCTGGAATGACTTTACATGTATGAATTGGTTGATTTTGTGATCTTGCATGTCTGTTTGAACGTATTGGTGATTGAAAAATGGATAAGACTGTGGTAGCAATAGGGTTAAGTTGAAAACTCTATAGAATTTTGTAACCTGATTGAGGGTCATGTATATGACCGATCAGTATTTTCCTAGGACGTTCAGTCTTTACTAAAGTCTCTTCCGTAGGAAATTTCAATTGGTGACCGATCGGTATCCTAAAGACTATAGGTATTTTATTTTACTAAGTAGTTTAGTCAAGGAAACTCCAAACAAGTTAAGAAAGTTTCATTTTTGGTTTTACTATATATATATATATATATATATATATATATATATATATATATATATATATATATATATATATACTGTTTAAAACGTTCGGTCATTTAAGTGCTCGGTCTTAGACTAGCACTTAGTCTTTGAAGTACTTGGTTTTATATGAATATTATTTCTTTTGAGAGAGAGCGTTCGGTCTTATACTGACACTCAATTTCGTAAATAGTGTTCGGTCTTATACTAGTATTCGGTATCTTGAAGAGAACTCCATCCTATGATAAGGTATTCGGCCTAAGCCCTAAGTACTCGGCAACAACTATAATATTATAAATAAGTCTTCATTGTATGACTCAATGTCAGATAGCATTCGGCCTTAGACTGTATTCGATCCCAACTGAAGTTACTCTGTTATTGACCGTTCGGTCATAAATCCTGAGAGTATAGGTTTCTTACCATTCGGTCATGTTCATAGAATATTGTATTGGCTCTTTCAAAATCCTCCTCATGATGATTATTTTAAATATGTTATTTGATTTCATTGTTATGGATGTATAAGTATGTTGGAATTTGTTATGAAATAGACAACATAATGGTGTAAGAGAATTCCAAGGAGGAATGTCTCATGATTGGTGATGATTGATAAAGTATGAACATGGTCAGACTCTGGCTTCGTTTTTTATCCTGATATTCTGTGATTACTTTTCCTCGTATAGAAGAGGGTAACTCATGCGTGGGAATAGCAGGAGGTCCGCGATCATAAGATCAAATGGTTGTTTTAGGACTAACCTCGGGTGGCAGCTGTTGAGTGTATCCCAGTTACTATACTACGTCGGGTGTTAGAGACGACGAGCTACATGGTTCATACAGTACGAACAATGTCAATAGTGATCGGTTATTATGTTCATACATTCGGGTTTTGGGTTAGGATGATTGTATAATGGTTGTATGTCTGAATATGAAGTGCTGAATCATTTTATGATCTCTTTAAATCATTTGTTTAAATCATTTTGGGTTACATCTTTGTTTGTGTCGGTGGAGTTTTGGACAATGATAAGACATTTCTTTTAGTACATATTAATGTTTTTCGCTGTAATACATACCTATATTTTACGCACCCAACCTTCTTACATTTATTTAATATTTATTTAATGCTGTCTTTTCTTTTTTCTTTTTACTCTTTTCAGTATAAAAATTAAGCTTTTTATACTTATTTTATTATGTAATTCAAAATGAATATGAATAAGTATGATTTTATTATTATTGGATAATATATTAAATTGGTTTTAAGAGAACATACAAACTGACTTGTCATCATTTCTGTCATTCATATTTATATTTAATTGTAAAAACCAAAGTATCACAAAACGATATTGGAATATGCAACAGGGAAGCTGCAAATTGGAGACAAACAAAAATGGATGCGTCTTCTATGCACATAGCAATGTTTCCATGGTTTGCCATAGGTCATTTAACACATTATCTCCATCTATCCAACAAATTAGCAAAGAGGAGACACAAAATCTCCTTCATCCCATGAAGAACACAATTCAAGTTATTGTAGCGGAATCTAGCTCTTAAAATCAGGAAGTCTGACACCAAGTAAAAAAATAGACTGATTATTATTCTCAATATAAAAAATACATTCCCATATTTTTATTTGTAATAATTTACATATCTATTCTCTTTAATTAAAAAGATTCTAAAAAAATATTATCGCAAATTACAATAATAATGTTATTATAAAATTATTTTTATAAATTATTAAAAATTTTAATTCTATATTACGTCTATTTATTATATAACTATAATAATTAAATGTACATATTTAAATTTATTTATTTAAATATAATAATAAATATATTTCTTATTTATCTTGTGATTCAAGATGAATATAAATATGTATGATCTCATTATTATTCGATAATATATTAGATTGATTTTAACTGGCACATATAGATTGACTTGTCATTATTTCTGCCATTCATATTAAAATTTAATTATAAAAACCAAAGTATCAGACAACCATTAATATTAAGAAAATATAAGGTAGTGTTTAATTCCAAGGTGGACGTTTTAAATTTACACGTTTTTCAATTNTTGAATCATGCTAAAAAGTTAATAATTCAGGTAAACAAGTTGGCTATATATGTATTTGAATATGCAGCAGGAAGCTGCAAATTGGAGACAGACAAAAATGGATGCATCTTCTATGCACATAGCAATGTTTCCATGGTTTGCCATGGGTCATTTAACACCTTTTCTCCATCTCTCCAACAAATTAGCAAAGAGGGGACACAAAATTTCCTTCTTCATCCCCAGAAGAACACAGTCCAAGTTAGAGCAATTCAACCTCTTCCCAGATCTCATCACCTTTTATCCTATCAATGTTCTTCATGTTGAAGGTCTTCCTCTTGGTGCAGAAACCACTTCCGATGTATCTTTTTCTTTAGGTCCACTCATTATGACAGCTATGGATCGCACTGAGAGGGATATAGAGCTTCTCCTTGTAGATTTAAAGCCACAAATTGTTTTCTTTGACTTCACATATTGGCTACCAAGCATTACTTCTCGCTTGGGGATCAAATCCTTTCTATACTTGATTGTTAGCCCTGCCACAATATCTTACACAACAGTCCCTGAAAGGATGAACCACAAGGGTACCTTAACTGAACTTGACCTTATGCAACCCCCTCTTGATTACCCCGTACCATCGATCAAACTTCATGCCCATGAAGCTAAGTTCCTTGCTTCTAAGAGGAACTGGGAGTATGGTAGTGGTGTTCTCTTTTATGACCGCATCTATGGTGGTCTAACCTTATCAGATGCAATTGGGTTCAAAGGTTGTAGAGAAATTGAGGGGCCTTATGTTGACTACCTTGCAGAGCAATTTGGGAAGTCTGTTATCCTTTCAGGACCTATCATACCTGAGTCACCCAAGACTGTTTTAGAGGAAAAATGGAGTGCGTGGCTTGGACGGTTCAAGGATGGTTCTGTGGTTTTCTGTGCACTTGGGAGTGAATGGAAATTACCACACGATCAGTTCCAAGAATTAGTACTGGGTCTTGAACTAACAGGACTTCCATTTTTGGCTGTTGTAAAAGTTCCAATTGGGTTTGAGACAATTGAAGCTGCGCTGCCAGAAGGGTTTAAGGAAAGGGTTGAAGGGAGAGGGATTGTTCAGAGTGGATGGATACAGCAACAGTTGATTTTGGGACACCCATCAGTGGGTTGCTTCATAACACATTGTGGTGCTGGTTCGTTAACTGAGGCATTAGTAAATAAGTGTCAAATGGTGTTACTCCCACAACTTGATAGTGACCAAGTCCTTAACGCTAGGATGATGGGTAGCAACTTGAAGGTTGGAGTTGAAGTGGAGAAAGGTGAAGAAGATGGGTTGTTCACAAAGGAAAGTGTGTTCAAAGCAGTGGAGATTGCGATGGATGAGGAGAATGATATTGGCAGAGAGGTTAGAGTAAATCATTCAAAATTGAGGAATTTCTTAATAAGTCATGATTTAGAGTCAAATTGTCTTGATGACTTTTGTCAAAAGCTTCAATATTTACTCAAGTGATTTCCAAATTTTAAAAAATTATTCCACTGATTAAGGCATCATATTATGATTCTATCCTCCAACTTACTTTCCATATTATGATTCTATCCTCTCCTATTTATTTCTTTTTTCAAATTAAAATTGTTAAATAACTAAGAAAAGTTGTATACTAGTTTTCTCTTCCTTAAGGCATTCATTCGTCTTCTTAGAACCTTATCCTTATTTGTAAGTCATTTTGTATTCTAAAAATCCTATATAAATAAGAGTACCGACAAATGTGTATCACTAAAATTGCATACACCAACTTCACACTATTTATTTAGACTTCAACCTATAATTTAAGAAAAATATTGAACTTCAACAAAGTGTCGTGGCTTTCATAAAAATGTGAATGCCATGTTTCTCCGTCATAGACAAACGATGATTGATTTTTCATGTTATATATCATAAGGTTAATGATGATTATGAAGTTTTTCAGAAGACCTTTTAATGATTGTGAAATGTTTGGCTGTGTTACAACTAACATGTTTATATATATATATATATATATATAT
>NW_014541837.1:1310124-1325653 GCF_000741045.1 Vigna radiata var. radiata
AGTTGAATTAAGGTATATTACTCTAGAATGTTTTGTGTAGAATAGTTTTAATTGTGATAATTAAATTGTTGAATGATCTTATGTGACATTTGGTTTTCTAGTGTCCAAGACAACCCAATAACAATGATTGTGGATATTATGTGTCAATATTGAAGAGAATTATCACATATTGTGAAAGAGGAACAATTACAANTGATGTAAGTTATTTTTATTGTCATAATTAATTTGTAGTAAAGTTTAATTAACTAATTCTATATTATTTTTCTTTCTTGCAGTACTTTTCTAGTTGCATATGTTAATCATATCGTGAAAGTCAAATCATTAAAGTTAGGGAAAATTGATGTTTATATGTAATTAGTATTTGCTTATCAATTATGTTGAGCATTCAAGAAGAAAATGAAAATAAATTCAGCAGTATTGCACCATTTCCATTCTTCCAAAATCCAAAAGTTCAAACATCCTTCTCCCAAAAAAGAATAACAGTAGCTCCCTAAAAAAACGTTCAGCACCTCTCTTCCCCAAAATGTCCAGCAGAGAGTGTGTGCTCCCCAAAACGTTGCAACAAGCAAAAATAATCAGTGTCAGCCGAGAGTGAAAATTGTATGTGACGGCTGCTTGGTTTTTAGATCCCTAGGACCATGTGTCTAAAAAACAATAGGGGTAGGGTCCACCCTAAAAAAAATTAGGTGGTGCCAAGTGTCTTTTACAAACTTTGGGCTCAACATGTTTTTGCCAAAATTTGGTCCAATGTGCACAAGCTTGTTTAAAAAGTTTTAAACAATTAAAATACAATATAACTAAAATTTAAATTGTATAATTGGAGAGTCTTGAATTTATTTGGTATCCTCCAAATGTCCCAAATTGCGTTTCCAAAATTTTTCCTGAAAATAATAATGCAAATAATTAGCTCAGAAAATTTAAATTAATTAAAATTAGAATTTTTGGTCAAATTAAGCATAATTAGGAAAAACAGGAAAATACCGGAAAATTAAACATAATTCCCTGATTAATTCTAGCACAACAAACTAAGTGAAATCAATAAAATATCGACTCATCAAGGCCCAACGTCTATAATATAATAGATGTCGGGCCCCTCCTAGCTGACGTTTGTTGAAAAACACGTAGACTTCGTTTCAACACCAAGAGGGGTGAATTGGTGAGGTTTCAAAATCAGAATCTTTTTAAAATATTTTTCGCAAAGTATTATTCTTTATAAAGTTTCTTAATTCACAAGAAATGAAAAATGTAAGTGTAGTGTTAAGTTTCTGGCAAGTGTACCAGATCGTTATCAAGTAATATAAAATGGGTAAGTCCAAGTCTTGTTTCCTAAAAGACTCTTAGGTCTTACTTTTCATTTAAACCAATCGCATAAGACTTGAGAAGAAATTAATTTTGGGTTTTGAATGCAAAAAGAAAAGTAAACATGCAAATACAGTGAATCAATTGGCTAAAGAAACTATAGATGAATGGAGTTGTTGGGGTTTACAATTTCATCTTATCCACCCTCTTATGTCTACTTTTCTTATCTAATTCGCTTATTTATCATATTGTCATGTAAACATTCTTGGTCTACCTTTAACCCAATTCCTTGGCGAAAAGAGCCTATTACTAATTACTGGCTTGCTATCCGTAGCCTCCCCTAGCAAATTAATAATGCATGATAAATAGAAGAAAAATACAATTGATCGTCCTACCCCTATTCATAGGCGGTATTAGCATAATCAAGGAATTCCCCCCAGTTCATGACATTANTNTACGTTCCNGTATCAATAAAGACAAACAACATTTACCGAATGAGTTAAACGATAAAAGCATTAAGCAAAGGTAAGAAACCCAACAATTGATAAAGATAAGCATATGCAAGCATATAAAGAAGATAAGAATTTTGATATAAGAGAGTTTCAAAAGATTACATTGTTCCCCAACAACCTAGGGTTTAGTTCACCATAATCATGGTGAATCTAGATGAAATACAATGAAAGAATGGAAGAAATCACCCTAAACTTGGTAGATTGGAGCCTAAGCATCTAAGGAACCTCCTCCAAGGTGTGTGGAACAGCTCTGGACGTTTCTCTCTACCAAAAGATTAAGTTTTGATTCGCACTGGGGCTATATATAAGCCAAAAAGATAACAAAAATATTACAGAATCTAAGTTAATAAAAACAGAAAACCGCCCAAGCGCCTAAGTAAACCGCTTAGCGGTTTCCCATTTAGCCGTTGGACTACTCAGCGGTCATTTTTACCACAGAGCGGTTTCCCTCTAGTCACTCTGGACGCTCAGCGGTTCACTTGACCCTTCTTTTCATCCTTTTTCTTCCTCTTTCACGAGTCTAAGTCCACCTTACTTCACTTCCATCTTCAATTCACCTTAAAACCCTGCAAAACAATGTAAAAACAAGCATAATATTTCTAAAACCAACTTTTGACTCTCTCATGACTTAACTAAGTGTTTTACTTGATTTTAAGTTCATTCTAAGCCATAAAGGGTGTCTTTTAATATCAAATTTAAGTATGAAAATAACGGTTTTTAGACCGTTATCATGAAGCGGAAAATCCAAAGTAGACTATGAAAGTCGTTAAGTCGACGAGTCAACAAAGATCTACAACAAGATATCCCCTCTTATGAAATCTTTAACCCAGTTTGAACAATCCTCAAAGTGTCCAGACTCCACGAGTCAAACCCCCTACAATCCCAACAGGATAACGACCACAATCTTTACAAAGATTGAGAGAAATCTTGATCAACAGACGCCCACCACAATGTGCAGGATGTGATTAACCAATAAGCACAAAAAACTTTCTTCTTCAAAGAACCTCTTCAAAGATAGATTACCACGGTCTTCTTGATGAGTTCTTGGAGCAAATTCTCAGAGATCACAATCTGTAAATCAGAAATGAAAGTGTTAGAATTACCAAAGTCTCTGTTATCAACTAAGGCACGTCTATTTATAGTTCTCTATAAATCAGACGCTCCTGTAGTCGACTAGGCTACTAATACAGTCGACTGTCCTTAGACAGTTATAACAGATAAGTCAAATAGTAGTAGTCAACAACACACAAATTGATTTTTCCTTTAATACAGTTGACTATCATCAATGTTCTAACTAACTTTTGAAATATATTCGTTACATTACACACATTAATAGAATCTCAAAAAAAAACTAACGCAGTCGGATCCACTACGCATGTAGTCGACTTAGGCATATCAGCTCAGTTTGAAAAACTTTTTGATGCAAAATCACTCACAACACTGCTTTTGAAAATCTATGCATAGTCACGAGTTTTAATCGACTTACTTCATAATGAAGTCGACTTAAAACTTGCAGTTATGCCACACAATGTAAGTTCATAAAAGTGTATGTGGTTTTCTTCTTCAAAAACATATGTAATCCAGCCATAAATGATGTAACAGATATAATCTCAGAGAATGTGCATTCACATATCAAAATCAACACAAAACATGTTCAATAGAATATATCATTCAATAAGAACAGAACATGTAACACATTACAATACATGTGTTATTAATAATGTGTTGTCATCATCAAAAACCAAAATGATTAAACCAATGTGAGATTAAAGTTAGTTAAACCAGTGCTTCCCTTATTAACAATCAATCTCCCCCTTTTTTGATGATGCACAACCATGATTAATAAACAACCATGTTTGTACACAAGCAGCATAAAACCAGTCAATTAATCACTAGAAAATAAAGCAAATCTAAGCAACCGGTAGGTATAAGTGATTAAGTGAACTTTCCAGCGTATCAGTGTAATTTTCAGTGTATCAGAGCATCAGTGCAAATAAAAGATAAGATACATTTAAGCTCAATTGCACTTAATGAAACATTATTAATCAAGCAATCACATATCAAGCAATAAACCACTATATTTCTCCCCCTTTGTGCATTAGCAAAAAAGGTTTGCTTTCAAATATGGATATGCTGATAAAATAGAGATGCATAAGAGAAAAGCGATGTAAACAGTTTAAACATGCAGTGATGCTGCCCCTATCATAGATATTCACATGAGATAGATAAACTCCCCCTAGAGTGTAGGCAAGTGAAAAATCTATGCAAACAAATGCTCCCCCTGTCATTATGCATACAACAAAATCAGATTCAAATGCACAATGCAGTCTCATAGATATAAGAGCTTACAATCAATTCGTATCAAGATTGTATCAGTGTTATGATTGCATAATTCAATCAAGCAAAGATACAACTATCAACAATCTCACAATATAATCTCATTGCAAAACAGTTATATAAGAACAAGGATATATTGAAGAAAACTGATATAAAATGATCAAGAAATTTGATAACCAAATTCCAATAACTGGAATTTATAACTCCTGTATGTGACGTTAAAAGCCCAAACTAACATAAGTCTAAAGCTCTTTCTGCACTAGGGAACCTTCTGAGAAATAAATGTGGGTAGTTCCATATAAAACGTTTTCTAAATGTATTCTAACAAAATATGTAGTAAAATATTTTTTTCTTAATTTATAAAAATATGAATATAGTTAATAAAACTGATGACAAGGTAAAGAAAAATAAAAATACGTAGGACACAAATTTTTAAAGTAAAAAGTTCGACTATATAAAGATAAAAATTACAATTTCAAGAACATTTTCTAACATATATGTTTTTTTTATAATATAATTTTATGAATAAATTTATTGATGAATTGTATAAGTTAATTTATCCATAAAAATACCTGTGATTAAATCCATAAAATATTCATTGGTAAAATATACGTGTCATTATCAATAGATTAAGGATGTCGGTAATTGTATGTATGTTCTACTTAAAATCAATCTAATATATTATTCAATAACAATAAAATGATAGATATTTATATTCATTTTGAATCACAAGATAAAATAATTATAAAAAAATCAATTTTTATACTTAAAAGAGTAAAAGAAAAAAACAACATTAAATAAGTATTAAATAAATGTACAAAGGTTGGGTGCGTGAAATATAGGTATGCATTACAGCGAAAAACAATAATATGTATTAAAAGAAATGAAAACCGCTTCTTTAACAACGTTTTTTTATACAGTTTTGACAATGTCACGTGGCAGTTGTCTATTGTTTAAAAAAAGAATGAAAAAGTTTTTCATCAAGTGAGGGTATTATTGGAAGGAAAAAATACGAATTTTCGTTTTACGGTTTCCCTATTCATCGTTCATTTGCAGTTTGCTCTCTCATCTCTCTCGTGTTCTGTCATTTCTCTTGCATTCTCTTATTACTCTCGTACATTCATCTCTCTCGTTCTTTGATCTCTCTCATGTTGAAACCCTAAACCCTCACCTTCTCGCTATCTTGGACGTCTGGCTTGTGCACCATTGAAGCCCTCTCCTATATTTGTCTTGTTCCTTCTCGCTGTCGTGGTATTTTTTTGGTAAGTAGAACTGCACGAACTCTAACCATCTTCTCCAGTGTAGACGTTTTCTTCTTTCGCGAACCCTAACCGTGTTGTTTTGTTTATGTTATAACTGCAGGTCCAATGGCATCCCAAAACACAAATGTAAGATGAAATTTAATTTTTTATTTTTATAAATGATGTTTTATCCTCTGACTGTTAGTTAATAATAAACTTTTGTTAATGTTTTGTAGTGGTGCCTTCGTATCTCGATGGATTCATCGACCATTGTTGAAATGAATAGGTTACTAGGAGACGCTCGTGTAGAGCACATTAGGATGACTCCTTTTAGGTGGTGTTTGCACATTCTTAACCCTCTAGAGGTTAATTTGAAATTATTGAAGTTGATGGTCAAACGTTGGGTTGGGCATGATGTTAGTTTTAGGGATTGTCAACAATTGGTCCCATTTACTATTTTGGATGTGTTCATGGCCACATGTTTAGATATAGGTGAATTAGACATCCCTTTTGTTGAATCAGTCGTTGGATTGGTTGGTGAGATGTTTAATCCAAAAAACACTACAAAGAAGGAGCTGATTGACATGTTTAATTTGATTGTCCGGAATGAAAAGATAGAGGTTGATGTAGTGTGTAGCACTAGTGCAAAAACGCTGTTTAACATCGGTTAATTTGGGCTTTTAACGTCACTTTCACAACCGACGTCTAAACGGCTGACGTCTATGGGACGTCGAAATTCGTCAGAACCAACGTCCATATAAACGTCAGTTAACGATATCCACTGACATCTATATAGACGTCTGCTTATACTCACACCGACATCGAATTACTCTATATAGACGTCCACCTATGATTAAACCGACGTCAACTTGAATATATAAAGAGGTTTAAAATGACACTAACCGACGTCTATGTTGTTATAGACGTCGGGCATGGATTTAACCGACGTCTAACAACGACTTTATGTTTTAGAGCAGTTTTGATCCAGACTTTCGGTAGCATTGTGCAACACTCTCCTCTCGCTAGTTTCCCCACAAAAAAAGCTTGCGTCTTTTGAATCTTCTAGTGCTTTCAACCCAAAACCGAACCTGGGTCCATGGCTACTTCCAATTATTCANNCGCAACAGAAAAAAATTACNGTNTNGAGAAGNAGACAAGGACCNAAGTTCCATTTTNGGTCGGAAGAACTAGAAAACTCAAAAGATCGNCACTCTTTTAGTGAGGAAACTAGCAAAAGGAGAATGTTGCACTATGTTACCGAAAGAGTGGATCAAAACTGCACTAAAACACAACACAAAAAAAATTTTAATCAGTTGAACGACAAGATAATCGATAAAAAACTAAAGAAAGTTTAAACGGTAAGCATAAGATAAACCACGCACCAGGGATGAAGAGAGAAAAAGGAGAGGACGAAGACAATGACGTTATGACAAAATACAATGCAATGCCGGGAGAGATAAAAAGTAGAGGTGCGCAAGGGAGTAAAAGAAGAGGAGAACCAGAGAAAAAGGAGAAGAGATGAAGACGCGATCAAAAACTGAGTGGTTACAAGGGTCTGCGGTTTATTTA
Organism: Vigna radiata var. radiata; assembly: GCF_000741045.1. Taxonomy (NCBI): domain Eukaryota; kingdom Viridiplantae; phylum Streptophyta; class Magnoliopsida; order Fabales; family Fabaceae; genus Vigna; species Vigna radiata. The sequence continues at coordinate 1,317,083 of NW_014541837.1, forward strand.
AAATGAAGTTGGGTGTCGGTTGCGCCAAAAACCGACGTCTATAGACGTCAGTGTTTGATGGGATTCAACGTCTATTCTTCTTAAAGAAGCTAAAAAGATTGACGCTTGATTTCCTGTCAGGGTAATTCACGTCGGTTCCCATCCTAGCCGACGTCTGAAACCCTTGAATTTGGTGAAAATAATCAATTACAAGAACGTAGATGTCGATTACGTTCCGAACCGACATCTAAATTGAAGGATTTTTGTCTTCCCGCCTTTCAGATAGGCCTTAGACGTCGCCGTTTGACTACGTGACGTCTAAGCGCCTGGGAATTTGGTGAACAACATTAATTGTAGCCCCAGTCGACGTCACTTGTTCAGGGGATCCGACGTCTATTCCTCGTCTGAAGCTGAACCGTTTGACGTTTGATTTCCTTTCAGAGACTGAAACGTTAGTGCCTTTTCTAGACGACGTCGAATTGTCTGTCTTATCACCTACCTCAGGCAATTTGACGTCGGTTTGAGGCAGGTGCGACGTCTATCATGTCATAGACGTCGCCTAACATCGAAACGAACGTCTAGTTTACTAATATATTTACGATAATGCCACCGAGCAATAATAGAAGTCGTTTTATCACGAAACCGACGTCTGATGGGTGACGTTAAAGAGCGTTTTTGCACTAGTGTAGGATATATATATTAGTGTGTATGGTTTCATTTTATTTTCCTAGGAAGTCTTTCTATGTTTCTAACATGTCTTGTGTAGTGTTAGATGACTTACATAGTTTATGTCTATATGATTGGGCGATCGGTGTACATAAACATATTGTACATAATTCAAATAAATGTGTGAAGAAAATTATGTCTGGAGGAATCGCCAAGTCACTCAGTCTTAGTGGCAATGTGGCCGGCTTGCAGGTAACATGATTTATAATTGATTAACTTGACAACATTTAGAAATTTGGCTCACTATTTATTTTGATATTTTCAGGCTTGGGCGGTTGAAAGACTATCTTTGCACGATCATGCTTCTCATAGGAAGTTCCCTCGCATATTGCGATGGTTCCCTTATACCTCAAGGACAAAAAATATTAAAAATATTTTTAAGACCGAAGATGTTAGTGTTTGAAGCTTTGTTATTTTCTTTTAAAATATTGATGATCTTCTTTCACTAATTTGGTTCTTTGTTTTTGGTATAGTTAAATTTGGAGTGGTATGTGTTGGAAAACAGGTTGACTTCGTTTTAACACCAAGAGGGGGGTGAATTTGTGAGGTTTAAAAAATCAGAGTCTTTTTAAAATCTTTTTCGCAAAGTATAAACCTTTACAAAGTTTCTTGAGTCACAAGGAATGAAAATTCTAAGTGCAGCGAAAATTACAAAGTTGACTACGAAAGCAATAAAGTCGAGTTAATGTAAAAGTGTAAGGATAGAGAAATCAAATGTAGATTTTTATACTGGTTTGGCCTTAATGCCTACATCCAGTGTCCTTCCACAATCCATAAGCAAATGCACTATAATGGTCAAGGTTTTTACAACAAGGCTTTTATAAAGACCTCCATAACAAAAATATAAAACATTGTTTACACCATGACAAGTGTATCGTATCAAATAATAATAGACAGTAAGTCCAGATCATTTCCCAAGGGACTCTTAGGCCTTATCTTTCATGTAAGTTGATTGCATAAGACTTGAAAGAAGAATAATTTTGTAGTGTTAATGCAAAACTAAATCTAAACATGCAAATGCAAATTGAATCAATTGGCAAGTAAAAGATATGAATGAATGAAGTTGTTAGGGTTTACAATTTCATCCTTATCCACCCTCTTATATCTACTATTCTTATTAAATTCGCTTTATTATCAATGTCATGCAACTTTCTAAATTACTCTAAACCCGATTCCTCGGTGAAGAGAGCCTATTACCAATTACTAGTTTACCATTCCTAGTCTCCCTAGTAATTACTAATGCATTAATTTCATAAGCTTAAAGCAATCGTGTAATGAGTGCCCAAATGCCCTTAAGAACATGTCTTCATCTGGGACATCTGGAGGTTTCATCAAAGAGCATAATGTGTAGAACTCCTCCAAATGTCTACGTGGGCATTCACCTGCAAAACCATGAAACCTAGGCAGCAAATGTATCAATCCAGTGTTGAAAACGCAACGAATATCCTCCTCATCAAGTGGAACCGGCTCCCTAGGAGCACTCTCATGAGATGGAGGAGAAACCTTACTATTCTCAACATGGAAATCAATAGGAGGATCATAATCATAGGCACAGGCAGAAGAAACAGTATCCACATAACCAAAATAGGTAGACATGGGAAAGAAGGGGGAAAAGAAGAATGCAATGAAAATATGCAACTAAAGCTACCTAAATGCAACACACAATGACGAACACACAAAACAGAACATCACACTCACAACACAAGACAAAACACAACACACACTAACACAACAAAAAACCTAAAACCGAACTGTTGGTCCCCGACAACGACGCCAAAATTTTGATGGGTGTCACACCCCATGCAAATTTTATGAGCATAAAGAATGCAGTATAGACTAGGAAGTGACTCCTAGGTCGTCTCTCAAGGACCAAATGCGGTTTGAGTCTTAGGTCTAACACGTAGTGGGGGGGGTTGAAAGTGTTCTTGCAAGGAAAATTAAATTAAATTAAAACTAGAAATTAAATACAACCAAACATAATTGGAAACTTTGAAATAAATGAACACAACACGAAGACGGAACGGTCCTACCGAACATAACAAATAATATAGTAAACGAAGAAAAAGTAAACTGAACGGTCCTAAAACAAGATGTGTGAACTAATTAAAATGTATAAAATAATAAAGAAACACATGGTGGGCTATTGAGATGCAATTCTTAAACTAAGACATTAAATAACTAATGCAACTTGAAATTAAAATTAAATGTTGAAAGTACATAACAAATTGAAATGCAAGAATTAAATAATAAAATGCATCCACACGGGAATAACATGTAATGCAACACCTAAATTAATAAAGGAAGAAAACCGTGCACCATCTGCACTTTTTGTTAAACAAAATATTTAAAATGTTCCTCTCCTAACCCTTGAGCACCTTTTCTTTGCAAAATGAAGATAAACCTATTCTAAAAGGGAAATAAAATGTGATTCCCAAAAACCATCATTAGTCGTCATCCTGCACCACTTTCATTTCTTAAAAGAAAACAAATGAGAAATTGGAAAGATAACTCCAACAATCTATCTCTGAACGTAACAGCTACCTCCACCAAATAAATCAACACCTTTTGTTAAAAGAAAAGAAAGAAATGCTCTTCAAATACTAAATGTGATGTGACCACTCTTCATTCTTCAATTAAAGAAACTTCAAAACATAATCACGATACTTTTGATTCAATGGAAAATAATAAAAAAAAATCACTTCCTTTGCTTGCAATAAACCGAAAAAGAAAAAGGAAATATGTAGCTACTAGCACATCCCATCAATCAACTTAAAAGCATGTAAAGAAAAATATTAAGCTTGCATCAGGGTCGGTACAATGCATTTATTTAAAAGAGAGAAACCATCACTCTCAAGCATGATTTACGTTGCAGCAAAAAAAAAAAAAAACAACACAAGGCTTCATAAAAAAAATAAAATAAAAAAATGAAAGTGCTTCATTCCACCCTTGGAAGAGAAAATACCGAGAGCTACATTCTCACTGCTAGAAAACGTTCCAGACCTGCAATGTTGCCGAGAGTGTGTGTCTTCTACCATGTGACGACTGCTATTTTTTAGCAAGGCCATGTGTCCTAAAATTTAGGGTGGGGTCCACCCAACCCTAGGGTTACCAAGTGTCAGTGTCTAATAAAATTGGGCCCAACAACATTTTCTCAAAATTGGCCCAAGATGCAAAGAGTTTGTCTAAAAAGTTTTAACAATTAAAATTACAATACAACTAAAATTTAAAATGTCTAAATGGAGAGTCTTGAATTTATTTGGTGTCCTCCAAATGTCCCAAATTGTGTTTCCAAAATTTTCCCTGAAAATAATAATGCAAATAATTAGCTCAGAAAATTCAAATTAATTAAAATTAGAATTTCCGGTCAAATTAAGCATAATTAGGAAAAACGGGAAAATACCGGACAATTAAGCACGATTCCCTGATTAATTCTAGCACAATAAACTAAGTGAAATCAATAAAATATCGACTCATCACTTAGGTTCCAATTCATCAAATCTAGGGTTTACTCTTCCATTCTTTCATTTAATTTCATCTAGTTTCACCATGTCCGTGGTGAACTAAACCCTTTGTTGTTGGGGAACAATGTAATCTTTTGAAACTCTCTTATATTGAAATTCTTGTTTTATTCATATGCTTGCATATGCTTATATTATCAATTGTTTGGTTTCTTATCTATGCTCAATGCTTTTATTGTTTAACTCATTCGGTAAGAAGATATTTTCCTTTGTCGATACGGGAACGTACGAGGAAGTCATGAACTGATAGAGAATTCCTTGATTAAGCAATAATGCCTAGAGATAGGGGTAGGACGATCAATTGTATTTTGCTTCAGTATTTTAATGCATTATTAATTACTTAGGGAGACTAGAGATAGTAAACTAGTAATTAATGGTAGGCTCTTTTAGCCAAGGAATTGGGTTAAGGGTAGGCCAAGAAAGTTTGCATGGCAATTAGATAATAAAGTGAATTAAATAAGAAATTGTAAACCCCAACAACTCCATTCATTCATATCTTTTCTTTTCCAATTGATTCACTTGCATTTGCATGTTTATTTTCGTTTTGCATTCACACTACAAAAATTATTTCTTTTGAAGTCTTATAAGATCAATTTACATGAAAGAAAAGGCCTGAGAGTCCTTTGGGAGAACGATACTTGGACTTACCGTTTATATATTACTTGATAACGATCTGGTACACTTGCGAGGGGCTTAACATTTATATCGAAGTTCATCCCGAAGGAAACATTTTTCTTAAAGTGATGGTTCAAAAAGGAAAGTGGTAGCAATGTACAAATAACTGGGTAGTTTAGGTTAACTTTTAGCACCAAGAGGGCATCTTTGAATCTGCCACTTGTTTTGAACTCCATAGTGAATCCACATCATTCTATCATTTTATTTTTTAGAACACGTGGACCACCCAGAATGTGACACGTGACGGTGTAAAAACTTTGTCACATTCTGGGTGTCAAAGTATCATTACCCAATTCAAAATAACAAGAATTATTATACTTTGACATGCTAAAATATTTTGACACTCATTTGACACGGTGGTGGGCCCACATTCTGCAAATGTGATGAAGGGTGAATTTGTCTGTTACAAATGCTTTTCTTCCGTAAACTTTTCTCTCTCTCTCATTTAACTTTGCTGTGTCCTTGATTTCATTTTTGGATTTCACTTTGTTGTTCTTAATTTCACTTTTGGAGCATTTCATTTTCGAAGAGGAAGTGTTTGTGCTGTGGGTTCTGATAAAGAACGCGAGAAGACCGAAGAGGAAGTGTTCGTGTTGTGTGCTAGGGTTGGGGACTATTCGTGCTATGTTAGCATTGGGGCTGATAGAGAACGCAAGAACTTGAAGAACAACTGCTCGTGCTGTGCTAGAGTTGGAGCTGATAGCACTAGAAATGCGCTGATTACCGAAGGATTATTACCGAAGGCTTTTGGGTCGTTTGTAAATTTGAGATACCGAAGGCTTTAGCGACGGTCATGTAAGATGGTTATTTTCGAAGGCTTTTGCCCTTCAGTATTGGGCAGTGAATTTACCGAAGGCTTTTGACCCATCGGTAAGCATCACGGTGATATATGAAATACCAATTGGGTTTTCCCTCTGTTAATTTCACTTTTTCGAGCCAAATTTCTTTCTTCGTTCCTCAATCCACTTGAGTCTGAGAAAATTGTTTCTCCTTTGCTCCTAATCAACATTGGCTTCCTTCTTCAATTAGTGGTGGTGACGTTGCTTCGTGCTCGTTTGTGGTCTGAGGAGGACGTTGGTGTCGCTACGCAAGGCTTAGCGGTGCATTTCGATCATCTTCGTTAGGGGTTAAGTCTACAATTGAGGGGTTTTCGTTGACGGCTTACTTGCTACCTTTTGCACCGTTGCTGAGGAGGCTGTCGTCGAGGGAGGGTGTTGAGAATCCCTACGGTGGACATTTTGTGTTGTGTTTCTTCCCTTGTCGTCAAGGTAACTAGGTTTCTGATTGAAACTGAATGTGTTGAGCCCTTATTCTTTGTAACAGGGTGTTTAATGATTAATATTTCTTGGTGTTACATTTTTTTAATGTAATTTGTGTATTATTTTACAAGGTTTAGGGCTTTGTTCAGGGGCTGAGTCATAGAACGTGTGGAAGGTTCCAACACAGTGGGTTAAAGGTTGTTGCAAAAGGGTTGCACTCAAGTATCCAACAATTCATCATTTCTAGGTAGGTAAAGTTCATCCTCTTGTGTTTTCCATGTTCATTGTGTTGTATTAATTACCTTATGAATGAAGAGTGAATTATAATTGAATTTGGATTGTAAAATTTGCAATTTGAGCAATTTGAGCATGTATGAATTGTCTGTTTTGATTATAGCCTTGATGGGAAATACATTGTGCAATTTGAGAATGGAAACTTATGTTAGATGTTGTTTTAGTTTGCTGCTGATTGATCTATCTAAAAGACGCATTGATGGGAATCACCCCTTTTCCCTAAACCTAAACCTACAATAACTCATAAAACTGAATAATAATACACAATGAGCATATAATAGGAGAGGTTTATTCTACATGTTAGGAGAGTGAAATGAAATGCTATATGACAGCATGCCTACTTGGAATCCTCCTCCTAAAGCAAGAAAAGAGAGTTTAATAAGCATGAAAATGGAGAAAAAGGAGTGGGAAATTGATGAGCATGAGAGGCTTATTAGAGGAACAAGTCAACCAATGGAAGATCTAGTTAGAGACAATGGAATAAAACACAATCTAATGATTTCTAAATTGTCCCAAAAGCAACAAAGTGTGGGACAAACTATAGCAATTGTCTAATGCAAATGTTGCGTTTATTTGTAGAATAATACTATAGTTGATGACTTGATTCACCTGAAAATATAAGTTTTATAAAATATAGGCTTTGCCTACTCCAAGGAGACATGGTAGGCTGATGATAACAATTTTCTTGAGTGGATATAGTTGAGGGCCTAGAAGATGAGGCTTTGCTTGCTGCAACTGAACCTGAAAGGGTTAGAGTAATTATATAAGGCAACAATATCTAGACGAGAGAAGCTCCATCTCTTGAGAAAATTGAGCACTTGGTGACTTACAATCATTTTTGTGAAGATGTTGAAGGGATTCATTAGGGTGACAAAGGCTTTGTTTGAGCCTAGCCCTGTCTCTTCTGTGATCATTCTGTGTCCCCCTAAAGCCTGAGCAGACCTAAACTCAATTTTACAGAAATTACACGAGTAAGATCTTGGAAGCCATATGCACCCACCAAGTATCCTAAAAGCATCTTTTGCAAAAGCTCTTTCCTCCCATGATGAGTTGGTGTTGTTGATGCGGGCTCCAAATGGTTGTTGGATATGTGAGTTCAAGAATTGTTTCCTCTTGAACCACAACAAGTACCGAGACTCCTCCATGTTAATTATGAGTGGCAAAAGGAAAATTAAAACCTGTTGGGAGATGATAAGAATGAAAGTGAGAAACAGATGAGGTGGAAGAAGCTTTATATAAAGATAAAATTAAAGGCTGGCTAGGGAGGGAGTTGAATACCAATAGTTTAGGGTTGCATGTCCTGATTATTATTATATTTGAAAGAAACCTAAGAATCTGTGGGGGAAGAGAAAAAGGTTATCTAAAAAGGCCTTGTTATAAGCCCTGTGTCTTTCCTTTAGTATTTAAGCTTTTCTGTTTTTTTTTTCTTGGTTTACTTGCAACACAGTCTTGGAAGGGTCCCATTTATGCAACTGTCTAGCATCATATTTGATTCACACGGATGATGGAGATAACGATTATGAGAGTACGAAAATACATTAAAATAGTTTCTCTAAAGCTTCCAATTTGGAATTGAAGTTTGCGGGCCTTCCATCGAAGCTTCTTGGAAATTCATTAATCAATATTTGTTTTGTTTATCAATGTATAGATGAAGGGGCAGTGGAAACCTGAACATGAAACACAAATACATAGAAATTTCCACATGAAAGCATCTCATCGGCTCTCAGACATGTTTAGGGATGCCCGAATTGCAGGGGAGCGCCCTTACTGGTTGGGCGAGATCATTTGGAACTCCTTGCTTGCTCATTAGAATTCAGTAGAGTTTCGCAACAAGTGTGCTATTGTTGGTATCGGTGGGGTTAATTTTTAAAAGAGTTTAGCGCAGCGGATTAAAACACAGATAGCGTAGAGCGTAATAAGTCACAGTTGAAATAAATTTAGCCTTTTTATAAAAAAACAATTTTCTTTCAGAAAATTTACCAAGCAGATAACGTGCGTTAAAATAAAATGAGTGTAGGGCAAAAGAAAAACACACAAGGATTTTTATACTGGTTTGATTCAACAGAATCTACGTCCAGTCGTTAATCACTACAAAGAGTGATTAACAGTTCCACTAAAAA
>NW_014541837.1:1326474-1343506 GCF_000741045.1 Vigna radiata var. radiata
CAGCATCATCAAAACTTTTGTCTTCAGGTTTTACCAATACTCCTTTATTGGTAACAATCTCCCCCTTTTTGATGATGATCAAAAATCCTTTTAAAAGCAACTCAGTTTTACCTGCAATACATACAAACTAAAAAACAGCCACAAAGTTAGCAGTACCTGTTCAAGTTTATTCCCCTTAATAAATTTCTTCTCCCCCTTTTTTGATCAGACTCAAAAAGAAAAATAATAAGAAAAGAAATCTCCCCCTTAAAATGAGTGTATAGTGTTGGACAACTTGATGCAAACTATACAACATCGAGAGGAGGTACTCTGAAGCACCAACCTTCTTCTTCCACCACTACTGCTAACGAGGCTGTTGTCCACCTCATGCAGGCACTAAAGCGACGTGACTAGGAAATCACTGATTTGAGAGCAGAGTTTACAAACTTTAAGGCCCTGGTCATGAGTGTGTTGCCTCAAACTGCACAGGATCAGCTCCAGCGTTCATCAGTCCAGCCTTCATCAGTCCAACCTTCATCATTCCAGCCCACACCAGTCCAGCCCACACCAGTCTAGTCCGCACCAGTCCAGCCCATACCAGTTCAGCCATCTATGGAGGAGCAGGATGATGAAGATTAATCTAAAGACTATGTACAATTTTAGTTTGATTTTGTTATTCATCATAGTTGTTAGAACATAGTGATTTTGCTATATTAGGATCACTAGTACATTTGGATGTTATTAGCACATTATGATTTGCTACATTATCTTTGCTTAGAAATGGATGATTTTTCTACATTATGATATTCTTAGAACATAATGTACATAATGATTGATCATTAATGGATGGATGGTTTTGGGATGCACAATATGTAGGTCTGTTTGTGGTTTGAAACTTTTATGCAGGTCTGTCTGTGTTGTGAACATTTTATGCAGGTATGTGTGGTTGGATAACAAAGACAAATATCACTCATATTTCAGTGGATGAAACCGAAGGGTTACCGGGGCTGTTGCCCTTCGGTAATTACCGAAGGCTTCTGGCCCTCGGTGATTACCGAAGGCTTTTGCCCTTCGGTAGTTAACGAAGGCTTCTGGCCCTCTGTAATTACTGAAGGCTTTTGCCCTTTGGTAATTACCGAGGGCAACAACCCTCCGTAATGGTTAGGTAAGTGTTGTTTACCCACGGTTTCTGACGTTTTTTGAGAGATTCTGGCCGTCAGTAATGCCCTTCATTACTGTAGTAAATACGTTAAAGTTAAAGTGTAAGACATAAATTCTGATATTTTAAAATTTGTAAAAATGGGATAAGAGTTTAGAATAAATTATATATATATATATATATATATATATATATATATATATATATATATATATATATATATATATATATATATATATATATATATATATATATATATATATATATATATATATATATATATATATATATAAGAAATTACAAATTATGATGTTAATGATATCAATGTAGTATTATGATGGTCTTTTAGTGCATAAATAATTAAAGTGGTTATTCTAGATAATGATGTGTATTGGATGCATATTTTGAAGATTTTGAAAATTATGATGGTTGAGATTGAAAGTCAAATTTGAATGATTGTTGGATATTTAGAAGTCTTTTTTTATTATATGGTGATAAGATGCTTAAGTTTTGGATGACTGATATAAATGATAATGCTTTAATTATTGTATTTTGGATTGACAGTAAAACATGAATAAAGACATTGTAGAGTTTATATTTAAACATTATGTTATATACTTTGTGAACTTTTGTTTACCACTTTGAATGATACACCTTGTATGTGTAGGTTTTTGCAAGTGATATTGACTGTGCAACTAATGACCTAGTATGTCTATCAATACCAATTGTTACTAACAAGACTCTAACACATTTCGTTGATGACATACTCAGCAAATTGATTCTACCTGTTCACAACGACAAATCTGAAGGACAAACCTGAAGGCAGTGGATCAAACAAGAACAATTAAAAGTGGAACAAATTGAGGATTTTCATAATTTACTCATTTGTATTTTAGTTTTATCGTTGTTGTCAGAGTATCATTAGTGAAGTACTAAAGTCAACATTATGAATGTGTTGCTGCATTAAGTGGTATTGTAATGTATGTTGTGTTTTAAGTTTTATATGATATTGTTGTGATATAAAAAAAAATTGACTAATTTCTGTAGTAACTGGTTATACCTTCTTCACTATGTGGATATATATTAGAGTGGTTCTGTACAATTGAGTAAATGATTAATAATGAAATAAATTATCATCCAATGTTGCAGTTTAATAACTCTTAAACCATAACACATAATAACTCTTAAACCATAGCACAACGAAGTATAATGATTAAAGCAAATAATTATGAGCACCCTACAAAAATCAATGACATATGGCACAAGTGAGTGAAAAACTGATTTCAGAAGTATTGGTTCAGTAAGTGATTATGTCTTAAGTGTTATGTGGTTATACACTTAATTGCTTATGAACAACAAATATTGTGGTTTTTAAGAATAGATTTCATCAAATTTATTGGTGCAGAAAGTGGTTATCTATACAGTTCTATGTAGTTATTTCATAAAGAGGTTTTGTACAACAATAAAAGTGGTTTAATTCAATATCAATGATCACATTTCTTTTTTGTAGTAAGTGGTTATATAGTAAGTTTTATGTGGCTATATACTCAATTGCTTATTGATGGGTGTAGCACCCCATGCAAAATTTAATGTGCATAAAAGAATGCAATATAAACTAGGAAGTGACTCCTAGGTCGTCTCTCAAGGACCAAATGTGGTTCAGGAATTAGGTCTAACACGTAGTGGGGGGGGGGGTTGTGAAAGGATTGTGAATGCGGATAAACTAAATTAAAACACGGATGCAACATAAATGTAAAAATGAAATTGCAAACACAAATGTAAAAATGGAATCAAATGTAGAATGAAAACGGTTGGTCATTAACTCAATTACTATGCTTCCAATCACAGATCAACGACAAGTACACACTACTCTAATCCAAATCTGACACGAATCACCCAACTAAGCGAAGGCTAATTCGGTCTTCAAAATTGCAGACTAAGCGAATACAATGCACAAATTTAATCAGTCATCCATCGTGCAGTCTAATCAACTAAGCAAAGATTTGACACCGATTAGGCAACTAAGCATATACCTAATCGCAGGCACACAACAAATTAAATATTGAGCGAAATCAGAGCAGCAACATGGAAATTAAAGTGCAAGAGTCTCATGAATAAACTGCCCTAGCCTTTAATCCAACACAGCTAACCGATTAAGCGAAGGTTAATCATGCTATCATAATCGCGTACTAAGCGAACGCAATACACCTATTCCATCAGATGTGTTCTATACAGATTGATCAACTAAGCGAAGATACAATCACCAATTGGGCAACTAAGCGTATACCCATTGCAAGAACACAATCAGATTTAATAGAATGTCAGGTAGAGCAGAATAAACACCAGAACAGTCCAAGAAATCTCAAGGAAACAAAGCAATTTTATTAATGACCAACCCGACTAACCTAAACTACATGACAGTTAAATTATCGTTACCAAACATACTAGACAACATTAAAACAAAATAAAATACAAGACGCCAACAATGTGATAAACAAATATCTAGCTTAATTAAAATTATTAAAATGCAACACTAAATTAAAGAGATGAAAAACAACTCAACCTACTATGCAAATTAATTTAAAACAAAAGAAATAAACAAACACAATTTCCTACTAGCAATATATGTGACCAAATGCATCTACCAAATGAAATTAAAAGTGAAAATGGCCTAAGAAAACCTCTTGGCCGTGAGGTTCCTTCTCCAATGTGAAAAAAAAGACAAAATAAAATTGCTTCACAAAGCCACTTGGTCGTGATTCTCATGCACACCAACTGCAAATTTTCTTTCTTCCTTCAATAAACAATTTAATAATGTTCCCTTGTCCCATGTGCTCCAAGAAAGTGCTTTCTTCTACTTTTCTACAATTGAAAACCGTGCTCTTCTCTCTCCCAAAATCCAAGACTGTTTTCTCTCTCTTCCAAAACAAAAGCAACATTGCATTGAATGCTCCAACACAAAAAGGTGGAATTACTACTACCAAGATGCCACATGTGCATGGTCAAATGGAATAAAACTAAAGAAAGACATTCTCCTCTCCTGGCATTCTTGGACGGTGCTCTCCAAACAACAAACTACACTTCCTCTTCTCACCAAAACCGAACATACTCTCATTCCCTCAAATTAAATGAAAATACCAAAAGCAATGCAACCTTGAAGACCGTGTGACTACCAACCATCACCCTAGTACCTTCATTCCAATACCCAAATACAAAATGAAATTCTCCTATAATGGGATCCGTGCATTCTTGTTCCAAAAAGCAACTCAATAAAACTTTCTCTTCCCATCTTCAAAAATCGTATGCATACAAGTCAACTTCTCATGCCATAAAAGCAAAAGATATGCATCTTTTCTTCTTCATTCCACGGCCAAAATGGGTGCAGCACAATAACAACTTCATCTCACCAAAGTATTTGCATCAATGAAAAAAAAAGCACAAGAAGAAAAGGGTTCAAGCTCCCAACAAACACGAATCAACACAAGCTCTCTTAACTCCAAAGCTCAATGGGAAATATATTTTCTTCATTCAAAAAAGAAAACCCAAAGAACAAGAAATGTGGCCGCAAATGAAAAGGAAAACACAAGACACTTCTTCATTCAAACCAAACAACCATCATGAAAATGCCAAGAAAAACCTCTAAGCTCATGTTTTCAACATTCAAAACGAAAATACAAGAAGAGAAATGATAGATCTCCATTCCATTAAGCAAGAACAAGCATGATTGCAAGCAAGAGAAGAAGAAAAAAGTGATCTTGGTTCATTCCATAGCTCAAAACCGAAGGCACACCAAAGCTTCCAAGAGAGAGTTCATACAAGCCTAAGCAAAAGGAAGTGTAGTGTGCTCATGTGTGTTGTCGGCTTTTCCTCTCTAAATGCCGAGAATCACTTCAAAATGGGTGGGGTCCACCCCAAAAAGAAAACCTAGGGGTAGTGCCATGTGTCTTACAAAATTGGGCCCTTCATATTTTTGCCAACAACGGCCCATTGCTCATAAGTTTAATGAAAGCTTTCTAGACTACTAATTTACAATGTAATTAAAAATTGAAATGCCTAATTGTTAAGTCTTTAGTGACCATGCCTCCATCCAAATGCTCCAAAAGATATCTCCATAATTTCCCTGCAACTAAAAATGCAATTAATCAGCTCAGAAAATTGAAATTAACTAAAATAATAATTTCTGATCAAATTAAGCATAATTAGGAAAAAAAGGGAAAATACCGGACAATTAAGCAAAATTCCCTAATTTATTTAAGTGCAATAAACCAAATACAGTCAAGAAAATATCGACTCATCACTTATGAACAACAAATATTGTGATTTTTTAGGATAGATTTCATCAAACTTATTGGTGCAGTAAGTGGTTATCTACACAATCCTATGTGGTTATTTCATAAAGAGGTTCTGTACAACAATAAAAGTGGTTTAATTCAATATCAATTATCACATTTCTTTTATGTAGTAAGTGGTTATATAATTAGTCTTATGTGGTTATATACTCAATTGGTTATGAACAACAAATGTTGTGGTTTTTTAAGGATAGATTTCATCAAATTTTTTGGTGCAGTAAGTGGTTATCTACTAAGTCATATGTGGTTATTTCAGAAAGAGGTTTTGTACAACAATAAAAGTGGTTTAATTCAATATCAATGTTCACATTTCTTTGGTGCATTAAGTGATTATGTAGTAATTCTTATGTGGTTATATACTCAATTGCTTATGAACAACAAATGTTGTGGTCTTTCAGGATAGATATCATCAAATTTATTGGTGCAGTAAGTGGTGATCTACACAATCATATGTGGTTATTTTGGAAAGAGGTTTTCTACAACAATAAAAGTGGTTTAATTCAATATCAATGATCATATTTCTTTTGTGCAGTAAGTGGTTATATAGTAAGTCTTATGTGGTTATATACTCAATTGCTTATGAACAACAAATATTGTGGTTTTTAAGGATAGATTTCATCAAATTTATTGGTGCAGTAAGTGGTTATCTACATAGCCCTATGTTGTTATTTTAGAAAGAGATTTTGTACAACAATAAAAGTGGTTTAATTCAATACCAATGATCACATTTCTTTTGTGCAGTAAGTGGTTATATAGTAAGTCTTATGTGGTTATATATTCGATTTATTATGAACAAAAAATGTTGTAGCTTTGTGAGGATAGATTTATCAAATATATTGCTGCAATAAGTGGTTATCTACTAAGTCCTATGTGGTTATTTCAGAAAAAGGTTTTGTACAACAATAAAAATAGTTTAATTCAATATCAATGATCACGTCTCTTTGGTACAGTAAATGATTATATTATTGTGGTTTTTAGGATAGGTTTCATCAAATTTGTTGGTGCAGTAAGTGGTTACATACTCAGTCCTATGTGATTATTTCTGAAAGGTGTTCTGTACACAATAAAAGTGGTTAAATTCAATATCAAGAATCGCATTTATTGGTGTAGTAACCGGTTATGTTCAATATGAAGGATGATATTAGTTTCGTACAATAAGTGGTTATATAGTAAGTGCTATGTGATTATTTATTAACCTTGTTATGTACAACTAAAACAAATGTTTTAAGTTAAATATAAAGGATCATATTACTTATTGCAATAAGTGATTATCTAGAATATGTGGTTTTGTATGCTTACAACTACATCAAGGACTCTTCCAAACAATTTGGTCTTAAATGGCCTTTTACAAGAAAAACAAATGAAAATTAAATCTAAAACAGATTACTAATTTAGAATTCCAAGAGGATCTAGCTACACTATACTTTGTTGCTCCATGTATGCACCACTTTGAAAGTGGTTGCGCTGCTTCCATGCTTGTTTGGATCCTTCACCCCTTATACATTGTTGTTTCACATTTTAGTAGACCAAAACTAGCTACTGCAGGACATGTTTCTTGCTTTGGAATAGCTTGGATATAGCAATTGAGATGTAATCAAAAGGAGATTTGATGTTCTGCATGTTGCCTATATCAAGGATTAACTCAAAGTCTTCCTTTAAGATTCAAAGACCTACACTGTTATAGCCACCAAATATTCTAGACTAGACATAACTAAATTAGCTAGTACAAGAAAATCAAAATCATCTAATCAAGTTTGATCAACTTTGGCAAGTTAAAATGTGCACCTTGAGTTACAAATTTTGCTTGTTGGATAGCCCCTTTAAATTCATAATTTTGCTTCCTCTCCACTTCCTAACATGCTACCTTGGTAAGGGAAGGGTTCTACAACTTGAATGCTCCAATTGGACTTCACAACACCATTAAAATCATTCAAAATAGTCACCAAATAGATTAGCAATTTGCACCAGTTTCAACACCAAAATTTGACTTCAATTGGACAACTTAAGAGGCCAAAAAGCTTAAAAGCAATCAAACTAGGTGTAGAACAAAAGTATGCATTGAAATGGATCCTAAGAAAGGTGCTAGAACATATTTAGAAAGCAAAGAAATCAAAATGCATGTTTAAATGGATTTAACTCGAAACTGTTTGATAAAAACCAAAGGTGTTTGATGAAATGCTTCAAAGAAAACTAATTTTGATGATTTTGTTTTTTGACTGGGCTACACGGTTCTTCATCCTTTTTATCACTTTGCTTTACTTCTTTTAACCATTTAGTTCCATTTTAAATCACTGAACCAGGTCTCGCTGCAAACCAAATCGAATTTCAAAGCGAATTCATCAAAACAACATCTAATTTTGAACTTTGCACCAAGAAAATGACTCCAAAATTTGGTGGTTTGTCACTCAAATGATGCAACAACGGTTTTGCATTAAATATGACCACTTAAGCAACTTTATTTCATGACTTTAAACACAAAACTAGACCACTGGTCAAAATCATCATTCTACTTCCCAAAATTGACCCAAAATGAATTGTTTTTGAAATGATTTTGTGCACAAGTAATTCTGACACTTTACTAAGCATTTGAATAGTTTGAAATCATTAAAATTCACTTGTTTAAACTCAATTTTGACTCAAAACAGAACTACACCTGAAATTCACTATGCAAGTTCCCAAAATCACTCAAAAAGGAGGTTTCAACATACTAAATTGCACACAAGTCAATATGACTTCAATTGAATTGTACTACCAATTTTAAGACGTCAAATTAGACTTGTTTAAACTCTCAAAAATCACAAAATCACTACAGCACAAAAAATGACCTGTAATGACTCAACTATGAAGATTTTTCATCAAATACACCACGAAAATCAAGTTTAACAGATTCAAAAACTATCAAAGACTGTAATAGCACTGAAATTTACTCAAGGAAGTTTAATTATACTAAACTAAGATTACATAATTCAAACATTTAAGCACGATGAAAAGCTTGGAATGAAAATAAAACAACACAATGCTAACGGAGCAGGTTTCACCAATTTTGCAAACATATATCATATTGTCGGTGGAACTAGTGGCAAAAGACACATTGTTGTGCCAATCAACATCAAGTGTGGGACCTAAACATCATATCAATCCTGAATTAAACAATCATTCATAAATATGGCAGAAAAAACTCTCACTAAAAGCTCTTTTTATAGAATTTTCGCTTCAATGCACATTCACACCTGAATGAAATTTGAATTGTTGTTTCCATTCCTCTACTTTCACAACTTCTAGTGAGGAGATAATCGCCTTTCTTATTCCACTTCAGGGAGAATATTAGTTCTTTGTGTTTGCTTAACGTACTCTACAGTTCACTTAATCATAGATAACAAGAATCAAAACACCTAAAGAAAATTGAAATACACTTAGAGTCTATTTAAATAAATCAGAAGTAGAGTTCATTGTTTTTCCAAATAGGATGAATGCAACTATAAAAATCCGTAGAGGATTCTCTTGAAAAGACATTTGGAAGACACATTAAAAGATAAGTGGATATTTAGACATGGACAAACTATTAAATTGTTACACAAAAGCATAATATCCTTATCACTCAAATCAATCCGTTTGGCATTTATTAAAACAATTCTGTTAAAGAAAAAACATTACATACGATTCATGTTCCTCCCCAATAATTTTGGATGGGAAAAATAACAATTGTTTCACCAAGCAACCCACACAACCATTAGAGATATTGTTATAGAATATATATAGTCAACTATATTTTAATTAGTTTACAATAATCAATTTCTAGTTACTAAGAAATAAATAGTATTCTGTGAGCATTGTTACAGAATATATAGTCAACTATTTTTTAATTATTTTTGAAGAATCAATTTCTAGTTACTAAGAAAAGGATAGTATTCTGTTTGCTATTAGCTTAGATTACTCTCCAATCTAATGTAATAAATAACTAGTTAATCTCCAAAACACGAGTGTAGCCCAAATAAGTTCTCTCAATAATTTGTCTCTTTAATCATGCATTGATTTACAACAAGATCAATCTAAACATCAATTCCCTAGTTGTTTCAAATAATATTGAAACTTTTATCAAATGCATACTTACAAATAAGGATTGTGGAATCAAATGCATACTTACAAAAATATCATTCCAAGTCAACTTCTAGTTCTTTTATCTTGTCAATTAAAATTCCTTAAAAGAGAATCTAAGGATACAAAAGAATGACCTACCATTACTAGTCCAAATTCTTACTTGCTCATCATATAAACCAGATGCACGAAGAGTCTCCTTCCCTTGTAAAATAGGCAGATTTAACTCTCCATAAGGTGTAAATCACTTGCAAATATTATAAATAATAATCTTAAAAACAATCTCTCTATATTCTCAGAAAAAAAGTTACAAAAACAACAATACTTTATGGAAAATTTTAAATTCCATCTATTGCCTTGATTTTTAACAAATATCTTTCCACTGTTCTCATAACCAAAACCCCACCATGGCCAATAAAGTTTTTAGATGAAAAATTATCAGTGGCTTTCTGAAGCTCCCCAATTTTTAACCAAATTGACCCTGTATTACGCCTCGATCTACGCGTACACCCTTCTTCCTCAAGGTCAAAATTAAACTGAAAAGTCTCAAGCTTTTTCCTCCTCCTGTGCTTGCTGTTGCATTACACATAAAGCCCCAACAAAGAAGACATCACCAGCAAAGCAACCCCAGGTCCCGTCAACCCACTCTTTCCCCCATAACCCTCGTGAATAAACCGGAATGTTAAAATATCATATACAAGTTGTCTACACATAGCGACAAAAAATACAGAAGCTACGAGAGAAAAAAAAATTCAAAAACCACTACCTTAAAGCCACACACGACAGACACGAGAAAAATCAAAACGTCAATCGGAATCCTCCACAACCCTCAACTTCATAGCCACTAAAAATCTCCACAACCAACGATTGAACCGCCTCAAGCATAAAAATGGGAAGCACCTATGCAATGAAGAACGATGAAGAACTTTTTTCAAACAAAACCTAAATGGGATTTTGAATTGAGAATCCAAACAAGATCGAAATCCCAATTTTCATTTTTCCACTTTTACCCTCAATCAGTATGCACTTTAAAAACGTCAACCTATTACTACTCCACTACAAGAAAAAACGTCATTATATACAATCCAAATCCGTATATAAGGCCCAAAATCCATCTATAATTTTTGGTTATATACGAATTACATACGGGCAAAAATTCGTATATAATATTGTCTAGCTAGTATTATATGCGGATAATCCGTATATAAGTTACATATGGATAATCCGTATATAAATTACATACGGATAATCCGTATATAAATTATATACATACGGATAATCCGTATGTACTATCCGTATATAAATTACATACAGATAATCCATATATAATATTCGTATATAATTTACATACGGAAAAATCCATATTTAACTTTATAACTTTATAAAAAAAAATAATCCCATATTTGCATTCAATAACTAGAAATTTTATATATTTAATAAGAGATAAACAAAACTTTCGAATTAACAATACATATATGCAATATATAATAAATACACAAAAATATGTATTTAGAAAAGTGAATTCAAATTACTAACGCAATTAAAGTGCAATATATATTTACATAAAAACAACTTAAGGGTAAAAATTGAGATAAAAGATTGAAATTACAATTTCTGGTCCAGCTTTACACTTCATCCATGCTTCACCTCTTCATTAGAAATCTGCATTATAATGAAGAAAACAATATCATAAGTTTTCCAAATCTCACCTGCATAAATCAAATTTCTTCTTTAATGTAATGGAATGAACTATGGTCATAAATACTATTTGTCTACAGGTGACAAATCACAAATTATAGTAAAAATTCACAATCTGGTATATGGACACTTGTATATTTTAATAAAAGAAATTATATTAGAGTTAAAAAGATAAAGCAACAAAAAGATGGAGGTAAAGAACATTATCCTATCTGCAGGACCATCTTGATTATCATGCACCAACAAGTAATGCTTTGAAAATTTTGGATCCATTGCTCCATCATTAAGAAGAGAAGGAATAAAATTAATTATTTTACATGCTAATTTAACAGTATTTTAAGTTGGGAATTTTATAAAATTGAAATGTGTTAAATAATATAAATAATTTAGAATATTATTTAATATTTAAAAAAATATTATTGATTTAAAAGGATTATAATTTATTTATTTCTTAAATTTGAGATATAAAAATAATAACTGATCATACCCTCGTAATGATTAAGTGAAATCACTAGTGCAAAAACGCTGGTTAACGTCGGTTATTTTAGACTTTTGACATCACTTGTTGAACCGATGTCTATTCCGGTGAAATTAACTTTACATCAGTCAGGTTTATGGCAGACGTCTATGTAGACGTCTGTTGCGTACACAACTGACGTCTACATAGACGTCAGGAGTAGCCACAATTGACGTTAACATAGACGTCAGTGGTCAACAAAGGAGACGTCTGTATGCGCTGGATCGTTTTGTCCACTGTTTCTTATTGGACGTCACTTTGTGCATTGACCGACGTCTACAGACGTCAGTTTTGCATTAACCGACGTCTACTGGGTATTTTTTTAATAAATATTTTATTTTTCAAATATAACCACACCTCAAATTCAGAAAAATTTCCCAGAACAATTGTTTATAATGAATAATTTTTTGTTTGAGTTATAAGTAGATATAATTCAATCAAAGATCAAAAAAATGAAATTATAAACTTAAATTAAAGCTACGTAATTGAAAACAAAAAAAATAAGTCTTGCTCTAGTTCCACTTTTGGAGAAGATAAGTTGCCCACTCCTGCCTTAGCTGCTTTATCGTGTCTTCGGGTAAAGCAGATGGATTTTTGAAGCGTTGCACAATTAAGAAATATTGATTATGGTTTGATATATGTTCAAAAGAATGAATTGATTTTTGATGTTTTGCATAGTAAGCCTGATTATTACCTCATTCCAGTTATCTGTAATGCCAGCTCGAATGATGGTCTTAATCCAAGACATCACATAGTACCCAAATTCCCATGAACCTAGCTATTTGTTACACTAAAATGAAGAACTAAATATAGTCAAGAATTAAGATCATTGAATAACATAGTAAATGAATTAAAACTATAAATGCACCAAACCTTTGGATACAACACTTGATTTAGCTGACCTCGAGATTTACCCATTACTCTATTTAAATTAAAACATAAAGTTATATTAATATAAGTATGAAATCATAAAAAATTAAGGCCGACATCAATTTAAAAGTCATTTTTAGCGAAACACTTACCCTTGAAGCATGGTTTTGAAGTCATTTTTCATCTTCCTTTGCAGCGAACAAAAGAAGACAACTATACTTTTTTTTGGAATGAGGTCCACCAACTGCCAGTGAGCCCTGTTTGGAACATCATAAATAGTTAGTAAACTAATTAAGTAAACTTTAATTACCTTTTACATAATAAAACAAGGCATACCCATCAATGTATGGCATAATAAATAAGGGTATTTTTGTCTACTATAATCCAGTACACATTGTTAAAACGTACCAACTGAAAAACAGGCGTACGCGTGTTAACAAACCCCTATATATATATATAAATGTCAATAAAAAAGAGTTAAAGTATATCACTCAAAAGGATGAACTTAAATTTAAAATGCACAATTGATAAATTATATCGTTATTTTTATATTAAAAAGAAAAAATAAATATAGAAATTCTTTTATATCATTTTAAGTGATTTTAATTGTTCCAGTTATTCTAAATTATAAATGTCAATAATAATTTGGAAAGATGTGCACTAATGTATGGTTTTATGGCTATTTGGTGTGTAAATGGTAGTTAATAAAATTATATGAAAGCTTTGCCAAAACTATTCTTTATTAAGCAAGCTTTCTAATAAACTTTGCCAAAACATAATTTGTATTTTGAATTCATACTTAAACTTTCCAATAAAGTTAATTTTTTTGGCAAAGTACAAAACATAGTTAAGAAATGTAACATTGTAGATTTTAGATGCCTCTTGAAAGTGATTCTTTAGGTCTTTTTTTTTAATTAAGAAAATCCTTTAATCCATGTTCATTATTTTGCATCATCTAATGTGCTTCAACAAGATAAAGGAACCTTGAGAAAGTAATTGTTTATAAATCCTATGCTACAAATAGTATTACTTCCTTAATCTAGTGCGTCATTTTCCTACATAAGGATACCAGAAAGGAAAAGCAGCCACTGCATTAATTCTATATATATATATATATATAAACATTTATAAATCATGATAATGTTCATTTCTTGTATAACTTACTCTGCACCATCATTACAAAGCACTGAAGTGCAAGTTGTGTACACAATTGAAAAAAATCAATGTTCTCATTTGTGGAAGGTGCCTCAATGCCCCCATCCAAAAAATTGAGAATGACTAAATCTCTTCCTCTGTCATCTGTCGAAAGTCTCTCCATATCATCATTAAAAGATGGTATCTCATTGAAAACCTCTTTTTCTAGACGTTTCCGTCAATATTATCTAATTTACTAAAAGGGACACTATTTATGACATCACTATTCCTAGGAAAATAAAATATCCCAAATGCTAACAATACATACAACCTACAATAATTGTCAACACATTTTTTGGTTTTAAATTTTTTATCACTCAATTTTTCCATTATACTTAAAGGTGTTTTTTTCTCATCCCTAAACAACTTATTCACAATGCCACCATGATCATTTTCTAAATCAATAGTTTCACCAGCATTGGACAAACCTAAAAAAAACACACATCCTCAATTGTAAAAGGGACTAAATTCTCCTTAATCCTAAAGGCCTTATGAATCACATCCCACCTTGTAATTAATTCTAGAAGAATGAGGCTAGATATAAAGACATTGTTAACTAAATCAACTATAAATTTAAAGGGTTTGGACTTTATTCTTTCCTTTTGAAAGGATGATAGGGAACTATTTAATTCAACTATTGGTTGGGTTTGTACTCGATGCCTAACTCTAACTTGACCCTGCAAGTATAAATCAAACCATATCTTAGTACATTCAATACAACAATATACCTAATCAATAAT
Organism: Vigna radiata var. radiata; assembly: GCF_000741045.1. Classification (NCBI taxonomy): domain Eukaryota; kingdom Viridiplantae; phylum Streptophyta; class Magnoliopsida; order Fabales; family Fabaceae; genus Vigna; species Vigna radiata. Next base: position 1,341,076 of record NW_014541837.1, read on the forward strand.
AAATTTTACACATACTTACCGGTTTATTAACTTCTCTATCCATCTCAATGTATCCTACACATTTTACAAAATACAATCAACATCATTGTATAACTAATGTATTTAACTCATTCATATCATCAGATTTTTCACAACAGCACCCTTTTTCCATCCATTTACCATCCAACAACATGCACACAACATCCACCAATCAGACCCCAACACATAACTAAGTATAAGAAAAATCATTTTGTCTTTAAACTCATGAAAATAGAGTAGTTATATATCCTAGACAAAATTATCAATGTATTTCACTTAACAACAAGCAACTTTAAATATGAGCAACCATATCCTAAAATTCTATAACATGACAACACTAAATTAAGCATCAAACTTCTTTTTAAATTATAACTTAGTGTCATGAAGCAGTCATGTACCAATATTTCAGTGTAGTAAAACATCACACATGCAATTGAGGACCTAGTTCTATTACAAAGGAACTGTTAAACTAACACCCTTATCTGGCTACAAATATAATTAATGTTAACAACGTAAATATTCATCAGAAATATATTAAGAATATTAAAATTTCGTTAATTATGTTTATAATTGAATTAATTTTGTCAAGAAGAGGTCCTTGTTGCTGCAACAATGCTAAAATTTTGTTCATTTGCACTCGAGAATATGCATTACCTACTATCAAGAATTATACTAATGTACTATATTCTTAATCAGAAAAAAATAGTATTTGGAATATTTTTTGTGTGTATATAAAATTAAACACTTCTTTTTCGATTACATATATTATAATAATGATAATTATTAGTATTATTACTATAAGATTTGATGTTCGTTGGACCATTTTATAGGTGAAGAAATATTATTAAACAGTGAAATATTATATGTATGACTCATGCAGAGCAAACAAAGGATTGTGTTACAATGTCGGATCCTTCTATTGCTTCCTCCAAGGTCAACTTAAATGGATAATCAAAACAATTTCATTTTCTTCTTCTTCTTTTCATCAATGTTAATGAAAGTACCAAAGATGTATTATTTTTTAAAAAATAGAAACATGTTTGAGTTTTTCTGGGGTGATGTGTTGTGCTTGGTCCAAATTTGTCTATACAGAGTGAAGATAGGATATATTCCTTAGGTGTGTGTCTGTCTTAGAAATTTAGGCAAAAAAATGTGATTCTGAGCTCCATGAAAGAAAAGCAAACCTAAAAGAAAGAAAAACAGAAAAACAAAAGTTAAAACAAGAGACAAAGGAGCAATCATGGCTATCTATCTACACTACAAATATCATTTGGGACCCTCCATCATTTTCATCTTGACTGCTCCAAACAATGTTGTTATAAACGTGAAACCTAGCCATCATCTAATTAACATACTTTATGAGAGCATAAGATTTCCATGTTGGACCCCTCTTCTACTTCTTCTCACTTCTTCTATATGTCAAATTCATAATTTCATAACACAACCTCAAATTACACACCAAAATCAAAACATACTGCATAATAATAGCATCAGTATATTAAAGAGTTTACCACTAGAATAAAGGGAGAATAACAATACTATCTTATGATACTCATTTCAAACATGATTTTCATATTTACTAATACTGTCAAAACCCACCCATCTCTTTTTTTTTCTCTCTCTCTTGTGTGTGCAAAACATTCATGGCAAAAGCATCATGATCAGCACTCCAACTCAAAACCCGTTCGCTCTAATTAGCATCATAACATTTCAAGACCAAAAAAATAGTTTTCATTCAAACATGTAACCCAATAGAGCATACTCTAATGTTCAAGCTCATAACCATTTAAAATATTAATACCCAACCTCAAAACCGAAACGCGAAATCAAAAGCGCAACCATAATGTACTTCAAAAGCGAAACGCAAAATCAAAATAAAATAACCCACCCCCACTTAGGAGAGATAAAAAACAAAACCCCTACCTCAAACTCACAATCGACAGAGAAGATTGGGAGCGGCACCAGAGATAAAAGCACCGCTTGAAGCACCGATTGAAACACCGATTAAAGCACCAAAGAAGTAAAAATCAGAAGCACACGGATGGAGAAGATAGCTTGACAAAAATAACCTAAATGGATTTGATAATGAGGAGCGAAAGAAGAACGTTTTCCAAATTCAGTTTTTTCCAAATTATCCTCATCCACTCTGCATTTTTTTTTCAAAAGGCTGAGTAGGACCATGTCATATGAATGTAGATGACACGTAGGCGTGTCATTGTATTGCTGCTCTTTTCTGAGTGTTGGACCAAACAGATTCAGTAAATGTTAAAATTCAAAATAACAATATTAAACCAGCAACATTTGTCTTCATACTTTAATGGAAGCATATGAGTTAGATACAGGATTCCAAGGGTAATATATATATATATATATATATATATATATATATATATATATATATATATATATATAT
>NW_014541837.1:1344567-1349292 GCF_000741045.1 Vigna radiata var. radiata
TATATATATATATATATATATATATATATATATATATATTGATTCTATTGTTTTCTTTGCTATATTTTTATTATTTTTTATAATTTATCGGTATTTGTAATACAAACATTATATCTTATTTACAACAACATTATACAATATTTCCTCTATTTTATTTTGTTGAAGTTGAATACGTTATAGGATACACTCTCTCATTTTAATCTACTATCCTTAGTGTTGATAAACTCACACAAATTACATTAAGATTAAAAATAAATTTTATTTAACGCCTGCATCAGTATAACAGAGGCAAAGTTGTGTGTTGCAAAATACTAGCTTACAAAACCTACTACATTATCAAACTCGACAGCATTATAAATGCTGCAAAAATAAGGAGAAACACGCCCTAACTCTATTCAATGCTTAAACTTTGAAATTCATCTTCATCTTCTCCTTATCTCTCTTCATTGACATCTTCATATTCAGTAGTATCTTCATCCATTTGTCCTTGAAATTATGAGACATTGTTGGGGTCCAGTTCTTCAAGTTTATTGCCCCTCTCCTACTGAAGCAAGCGTTAAATAAAATTTATTTTCAATATATTACTCGGCCTTGGAATTCTATCACTAGCTTCTGATATAGTATGAAGATGCTATATCTGTGAAAAAATTCCCAATTAATATTTTTGCCGACGCCATGCATGAGTTCTGCCTTTACGCAAAAGGCTAAGAGGAGCATCACCTTAAAAAAAAGGTGTTACACAGTTACTTCCATGTACGAGCTTCTGAATATCTAATTTGACATTTATGTGTAAAATGATAAAACTTCTTACCTCTTATGTTTGTCATATTGTAATGTCTTTCCTGTGAAAGATCAGATTGTTGATTTGATTAGAAGCACCGTTTGTCCCTTGATTTTGATGCATTGACATAACATACTTGCATATAGATTTTTTTTCTTGAATAATAATACATTTACATGCTGACGTGGAGCTTACATTGATTTGACACACGTCAGCGTTTTCGAAAAAAGATTGCACACTAAATAAAGGTAAAAGAGGAAAAACAAAAAATTGGGTATTCGAACATCCCATTTAGGGACGAATTGTTTTCCATCTTTTTTCATTGGCCCCTTTGAGGGGTTTTGCATCTTCGCTTGTGAAGTATAGGTGTTTTGAATTTAAATTTTGATTTTTTTTTAAACGAAACGGAAACGCGATGAATCCCAAAATATTGTTCGTGCTCGCTCTGCTTCTTAATCTGGTGGCCAATTGGTTCCAAAAACCTAACCCTAAAATGCCAAAATCAACGTGGAGGTTGTTGAGAGTTCTTTAAAATGTAATTGATATAACCTTTATATACATTGCTTATTTACCTTTCATGAGAGTTAATAAGAAATACCTTTTCATTACCTCTTTTCATATTCTCTGTCCATATAGCTTCTGTGCTATCAGTAGTATCCATAGCATTTAGGTTTCGAGAATTGGGAAAACAAAGAAGTGATTATAAAACGACGTCATGACAGGGATGATACACAGCAATCTGCCGATCTTTGACGGCAAAGATAATGATGACTGGTGTGTGAAGATGGAGGCTGTTAGAGATATTATATTTAGTTTATATTTATCTCTTATCTTTAGTTAGTTTGTTTATATTTCTTATTAAGTTTGTTTATATTTCTTATTTGTATCTTGGGCTTAGCCCATATTTCTTCTATTATAAATAAAGGAACCTATGTGTATATTCAACACAAGAGAGATTTCCCCTCATCTCTAGTCGATGTGGGACTTCCAACACACCCCCTCACGCCGAGGTATATACATCTCAGCGTGGGATTAGACTTTTTAATGGGTGGTCCGATAGAGGCCCGATAGCGGGTGGAACAACATGCCCAACGACAACAAAAATCGCTAGGATGGACTCCAATCATGGCTTTGATACCATATGAAATAGTGAAAGAGATGAGGGGAAATCAAACTTATGCAACATGGGCATCCGATATCAAACTTTGGTTGAAGAGTCAAGGGTATGTAGATCACCTTACTAATAATGTGACTAGTGCTACCATAGAGGACACTTCCCGCTGGATGAAAATTGATGCCCAGCTATGCATCGTCATAAAGTCCACCATTCACTCTTCTCTAAAACAAATGTTTCAATCATATGAAACATGTTCAGAAGTATGGGCACAAGCAAAGTTATTGTACACAAATGACACCTAGTGTCTTTATGGTGTTTATCAGGATCTATTCACTGTTATTGGTCCGCACAATCCTGGTCCCATGGCAAAATATTTGGGTAAAGTTCATGCCGTCCTTCATGATTTTAATGAGTTATTACCTCCTGTTTCCACTCCTGCTAAAGAACTGGAACAACGATCAAAGTTCTTCATGTTGTTGGCATCATACGGACTCTCTGATGATTCCTCCTATGTCCGTGATCAGATTTTGGGTTCTCTAGTCATACCCAACTTTACTTCTACTTGTTATGCTCTTTTGCGTATTCCAAGCAAACCAGTCATTGAGACATCTCCTCATAGTGATGATTCCTCTGTTATGGCTGCCCAACGTCATGATAAAAGTCGGTCTCGCAAGCCAGGTAAAGGACGACCAAAATGTGACCACTATGGCAAGCTAGGCCACAGAATTGATAGATGTTATGCGCTTCATGGACGTCCTCCTTGATATGTAGCAATGACTAATTCTAATCTACCTCCTCAGCCTACAGACCATCCTACTTCATCGAATATTGTAGATAACCCTACAGTCTTCAACGAATTTCTCAGATGGTATGAGGATCGTCAGCAATCTAGTTCCACTACATCTGCATCTGTTGCACGCACAGGTACACCTTTTGTTGGTCTGACTCACTCCCTCGGATCTTGGGTCCTTGACTCAGGCGCCACTAATCATATAACTGGTAACAAGTCCTTGTTTTCTTCCTTGTCATGTCCAGATAATTTACCCTCGGCAATAATGGCTGATGGGTCTAGAGTCTCATCTCATGGTATTGGTACTGTTCATATTTTTCTGTCCATATCCATTGATCATGTACTCTATGTCCCTGGGTCTCCTTTCAATTTATTGTCTGTCAGTCGTCTAACTCATTCCTCTAATTGTCTTATTTCATTTACTAAAGATTCTGTTTGTTTGCAGGATCGGAGTTTGAAACACGTGATTGGCACAAGATGTGAGTCTCATGGTCTATATCTTCTTCGCCCTTCTCCACATGTTGGCGTCATCATGGAGTCACCATCCCTTTTTCATGCTCAGTTAGGTCATCCCAGCCTTGCCAAACTGCAGCAGCTTGTTCCGAGTTTGTCGAAGTTATCCAACTTGTCATGTGAGTCTTATCAGTCAGGAAAGCATACTCGTAGTTCCTTTCCTCGTAGTGTTTCACAACGAGCGTCGTCCCCTTTTTCATTAGTTCATTATGATATTTGGGGACCTAGTCGTGTTAAGTCCACTTTAGGATTTTAGTATTTTGTTACTTTTATTGATGATTACTCCAAATGTACTTGGTTGTTTTTAATGAAGAATCGTTCTGAGTTGTTTTCTATTTTCCAATCATTTTTTAATGAAATAAAAACACGGTTTGGGGTTTCTATTCGAACTTTAAGCAGTGATAATGGCCGTGAATACCTTTCTCAACAGTTTCAAAATTTTATGGCGTCTCATGGCATTCTTCACTAGACCTCGTATGCTTATACTCCTCAACAAAATGGAGTAGCTGAGCGCAAGAATAGACACCTCATTGAAACAACTCATACACTTCTAATTCATGGCCAAGTACCCTCGCATTTTTGGGGTGATGCAGTTCTCACTCACTGTTATCTCATTAACCGCATGCCGTCTTCTGTCCTAGATAACAAAATCCCTCACTCTGTCTTATTTCCTCAAGACCTTTTACATCCATTACCTCTTAAAGTTTTCGGGTCTACATGTTTTGTTCATGATTTTAGTCCTGGTCTTGATAAATTATCTCCTAGATCTCACAAATGTGTCTTCTTAGGATTTCCATGGTCACAAAAGGGCTCTAATTGTTTTTCTCCTTCTCTCAATCGTCATTTTATCTCTGCTGATGTCACTTTTGATGAATCTTCGTTTTATTTTTCACAACTATCTTCTAGTTTTGTACCTCCACCTACCACTATTGATATTCCTATTGTCTGTGATCCTTTAGACTCTCATTCCCCACAGGATCATCCTTCAACTCCCCTCCAGGTTTATAGTCGTCTCCCTCATGACTCACCTCCTGTGCCGCCTCCTGTGTCTCCTCTGGCTCCAGCAAATGAGTCTGATCTGCCTATTGCCCTTCGTAAAGGTATACGCTCTACTCGTAACCCTTCCCCTCATTATATTGTTCTTAGTTACCACGGGTTATCTCCATCTTTTTACACATGTCTCTCATCCATTTCTTCTGTGTCAATTCCCAAGTCTGTGGGTGATGCCTTAAGTCATCCTGGTTGGCGTCAAGCCATGTTGGATGAATTAAGTGCTTTACAGAAAAGTGGAACTTGGGAGCTTGTCCAATTACCATATGGAAAGTCTGTTGTTGGTTGCAGGTGGGTGTATGCTTTCAAAGTTGGCCCTGATGGTACAATTGATCGTTTGAAGGCTCGACTGGTTGGCAAAGGCTACACATAGATTTTTGGTTTGGATTATGGTGATACTTTTTCTCCAGTGGCGAAAATGACTTCGGTTCGCCTATTCATTGCCATGGCCGCCCTTCGACAATGGCCTCTTTA
>NW_014541837.1:1351545-1353692 GCF_000741045.1 Vigna radiata var. radiata
TACTTTGGTTGGTAGTAATAATTTCAACTAAAATCAATTGAGAATTTACTTTGATNGATTAACTTTTAATTTGGTTAAGAGATTTAAGAATAGACATGATTAAACACAATAAACTTGATTGAGAATGTACTTTGGTTGAATTTATTTTGAATAATCTAGAAAGGTTTTTGATGGGTGTCGCCGCCCAATCAAATTTTATTGCATATTTGAAATGCAGTATAGACTAGGAAGTGACTCCTAGGTCGTCTCTCAAGGACCAAACTGTGGTTCGAGAATTAGGTCAGACACGAAATGGGGGAGGGGGGTTTGAAAGTGTTTTTGAGACGAGAATTAAACTCAATTAAAATGCATGGAAATTAAACACAATCAAATAAGATAGAAAACATTAAAGTGAAAGTTAAAATTAAATAAAATAATAAAAAAAAATAAGTAAATTACTAAATAAAATGAACCTAATGCCATTTAATTACAAGCTACGGCTAATTGATGAAATTCATATTGTGACAGGAAATAAATAAATAAAAAAATATGTAATGCTTGAAGTAATAAATATAATGCAATGCTTCATGGAAATGGAGAAGAAAGAAAAAAATAATAAAAAAAATAAAAAAAGTAAAAACAAAAAGGAAGTTTTAATTCCAACTACATGACGCACGTGAAATGAAATTTCTAAACTAAACTTTGGATCTTACACTATTGAATGGCATGAGCTATTAAATAAGATAAACATTGCGGCTGGAATAAAAATGAGCAAAGAGAACACGTGACAGTGAGCTAAAAAGTAATAAATAACATGCTTAATTATAAGATAATAAATGAAGAAACATTCAACACATTCAGCACAATTAAAAATTTATATGCTTAAATTTAAGAATCGAAATGCATTTTGGTAACACCGTGAAGCTGCTCCCACTTGTCTCCCAATGCACTTGCACGTGAGCTGCTGCACCCAAAATTTTTTAAAGCAAACCACCAAATAAAAAGAAAAGAAACCCACCGACACACCATAAGTGTCGGCTGCATTCAAAAACTCTGAACCAAAAGTGTATGACGGCGGTAGCACTTCCAGGCCGTGAGCTTCTCCAATGTGGGTGTCGGCAGCTCTCAACAAGTGGCAGCCCCTCCAAAAACCACGTTCAAAGAAAAGATGCCAAGGATAAAGCTTCTCAAGCAAAAAAAATGAAAAGTTCCGTGTGCTACCTAGATGCTGGACGTGATCTCACCAGAGAAAGAAAAGTGTGTTCTTTTTCATTCCATTGTGTGCGAGAAAGCAAACAAATATATTCAAGGATAGAAGCAAAAAACGTTCAAGATATAAGGGTGGCGGCTGCCCAATTACATTTAACCAAAATCAGAGAAGATGAACATGATTCCAAGCTCAAAAGCCAAGAACCGAGAGTGACTCTGAAGAACGTAAAAAATAAAAATGGTGGACTCCTTTTTTGTGTGACGGCTCCTCCTGGTATCTCCTCATTTTTTTCCTAGGTTTCCGTGCCTCCCTCCTTTCATTATGGCTGCAGCTCTTTTCCAAGTGCACCCCTTGTCAAGCACACACCTCCCTTTTTTTATTCCAACCTTCCCATCATGCATGTGGGCCGTGGCATTTCTTTTATGCACCGGTGCTCCTTTTCTTGAGCACAAGGCCCACTTCTCCAGACTCTCATGTTATGTCCAGCCCGTTTAATGAAGCATGCTTCATTTAATCAATTTTGCTTTCAAAAGAGAATTTGAAGAATATGTGATACGAGACGCTCCGAGCGAAGTTGACCGAAGGCGATGCGGACTCCTCGAAGCTTCGTCGAAGATGAATGACGCAGCGGAATGATGAAACTCGGAGAACTCTAAAACAAAACCCTAGGATGACCTATGGAACCCTAGAAAAGAGGGGAAACTGGATTTGGACCGATTAAACAGTGGGAATGGTGTTTTAATCGGTGGAGATGGAAGATCTAAGGTTGGAAAGATGTTTAATCGGTCAAAAGGCTAAATCAATTGGTAGAAATGGACGGAGAAGATGAACGAAAGCTTTTAATCGGTGTAAACCAAAAGGAATGACGAAGGATGATGGTTTGTGAAGGAAATGGAACTTACAGAGTATGAAGGATTCGAGCTATGATGAAGATGCGCTTGGAAGGACGAAACCCTAG
>NW_014541837.1:1355115-1359576 GCF_000741045.1 Vigna radiata var. radiata
AGTCTATCTTGATTCAAGCTCTCTTTAATATTCCCAATTTGTTTCATTAGTTTCCTAAGAATATATTGCTTCTCAGGCTCACTAATCCTAGACATCCTTTAAAGTAAAATTACTTTTAAAATCAAAGTACAAGACTCAAAAGAAACAAACAATGAAAACGGACTCTAAGACCCCTAAAAACGTACGGACTCTAATGTGACAAAAGTCACACCTATACGTGAAAAACAAACACATGCAAAGACATTCAAATTCTACTCCTATGTCTAGCTAAAATTTAAAAAAAAACAAGCAAGAAAGGTTGCCAAGAATGCAAAGAGCACCAAGGACTCTTCCAATCTTGGACTTTATAAAAGGCCCTTTACAAACCAGAAAATAAAACTAACAAAGACATTGGGCTGACACAAGCCCATCAAATACACAGAAAAATAAAAAAATTACAAAACATTCAATCCTAAGCTACGGCCCAATGAAGCTATAACCCGCTGGTGGTACTCCGCTGTATAGTCCACTGATGCTACGGTCCAACTCTTTTGTGCCCAGATCTTGTTTTCCTGACAGCATCAAGCTTCTGGATTCAATGCCCTTGGATCTCATTCATCACTCCTGCAAAACACAAATAATCAGAGAGCTGTTGTCACTTACACCCTTTTAGCTAAAGAGATGGCACAAAAGATATAGGTAGTAAAACTTCCCTATCGTTTGGTCTCGTGCACTTCTTCCAGTTAATATAACTGCTTTGGTCTTCAATTACAATCTTCAAATTCAACACTACACCCAGAGATGCTGCTACCACGGTTTCACAGATCCATCTCACCCTTCACTATCTGCTAATGCCGACTTAAGCTAAATTCCAACAAATCAGCTCATGTACTAATCAATTCACACACAGTTAGCTAAGTAGCCTGCAAAGGTATGCACATCAATCACTCTGAATCAAAATTGAAATCTGAAACTGCTTTCTCAAAACAATTTTAATTTCAGTTTCAACAGAGAAAGAACAAGGGTTCTAATCCATGGCAAAAATCAGTGTAGCATTCTAATCAAATCAATGGACAAAGAGTAAAGTGAGGCAAATCAGAGTTCAAGGCANATTTCAACAATTTAATCAGACCATGAAACCAGCAACCATATTCAAAACAGTTATGATAAAAGTGACTCAGCAAACAATTTAAATTCCACAATGAATGCAAGAGTAGATTAAGATGAAGTCAAACACAATGACTATGATTCAGCAAATAGTTGACCAAACGAATGCAACAAATTCAATAATTAGTTTTAATGTATTAAAACTGTTTATCTTGGTCCAATGGGTTGCATTCTCCCAGTTTAGTCCATCTGCACAATAATCAACAAACCGTTAGATGACAATGAGTTCTCTATTTCAAAGTGCCAAAGAATTAGGCCAAGATAGCCTTACAAGACTCACAACACTCAAGGTTTCTCTTAAAACCTAAATCACACAAAAGAAAGGTTTGGAAGGGGGAAATTCTCCCTTGTCAGTTCAAGGTTCGAGAGTCTTTTAGACCACCACCACCTAGGATGCTACCAAGCACACAAACCTCTTTCCAAATTTCCAGAAACCAAAAGAGTGAACATGCTTCTCAAACCAGATTGGCTATGTAATGCAATGTGCAGAAACCAGAATAGAACAAGACAATTTTAAACAATGAAAGCACAGCAGGTCTATTGCCTAAGACAACTCTAGAATAGATGAAGAAAGCAAAGAAAAGATCCAATTAGGAACAACAGATCAGCATGCACGTGAGAAGTAGACAAAACTAAGAAAGTCAATCAAAACAAGCAATAAAAAAACAACTTAGAAAGGCTGGCACACAAATTGAACCTACCAATAGCTCTAGAGCAGATTAAGAAAACAAGAAAACACTTGAAGTTGAACCATATTGGACAAATATTGGGTTAAAGACCGAAAACGAATCTGTTTGTGAAAATGCCTCCAAAAAAAAAACTACCAACTTCTACAGATTTTTCTTTTTATTTTCAATTCAGAAGTTTCCAAATTGAACTGCACAGGTCCTAGTTGCCTTTCTTTTTTTTGATATTTTTTTTTTATTTTTTCTAATCTCTTGTGTTTATTACTTTTACAGACCTTAAGCTCTTGCTACAGTTCAAGATATACCACAATTTCACAACAGATTTCTCAGTCAGCTTAAAACTGGTTCAACTTTGCACAAAAACATTCACAACTTGGTGGTCTTAGAAAGGGAAATTCGTTCTAGCTGCAATTACTCAAATCTGACCCTTGTAACACTTTGAATTTGTCAAATGAAAACAATAGCTATCACAGAACTGGAATTTCACTCTTAAACATCAAATTATGCATTAGAAAAACTCAAGTTTACCACCAACTCTGTATATTCAGAATTACAATGACTGAAAACAACAATTCAGATGACTCTAGGATTTTAAAGAAACTAGAAACTTAGAAGTGATCTAATACTAAGTAGAAAAGACACACACAGATTCAAAGGAAATCAAAGGCCAATTCTCGGTGAAAATTGTTTCAATCACTTGCTGTTGTGCTTTCACAAAGTGTAACCAAGCTATGCTAGGCATTTCATTGCTTATATGGTATACACTTGCCACTGCTTAGCAATTCAACTAAAAACCAGACTTCATTTGCAATCAACACAGAAATTGAAAACTGATTTAAGTTTAATGCAATGACTGCCAAATAAACTTGCACCCGAGCTCTTAGTCATACTTTTCATGGCTCATATGGAGTGTAGTTGTGAAGAAAACAGCAAGACTCACTTCAGAATCGAGAATCATGAATTCAAGGCACAATACTGGAATTAAATGACATAGTAAACAACTAACATGACTAAGACATGACAGAAATGGATTTATAAAATAAAATGACTCAAAGCAAAGAATTCACCGAATTAAAATGATAATATGAAAGCAAAATAAAGCTAGCACAGAACAAATGACTCAAACAGAACCTACTAAAACCAGAAAATGAATCAAAGCATGACAAAATTAAAACAACTCATCAGCACCGAGAGAACAGCACAAGACATTCAAGGAAATGTAAAGACAACGCGTAAGCTTAAACAAAAACTCAGAATCAAGATCAACACGAAACTAAAATGTGAGACAAAGACGCGAATCAAAATGAAAACAAAACAAACAGAGATGCGAAACCAACACAAGACAGATTCGAAACAAAATCAAACCGAGACAGAGAAAAACCAAAAGCAGAGATCGAGATACTTAGCTTTGAAGCGTGCCTAACCCGAGGAAGAGAACTTTGCTCTGATACCACTTGATACGAGACGCTCCGAGCGAAGTTGACCGAAGGCGATGCGGACTCCTCGAAGCTTCGCCGAAGATGAATGACGCAGCGGAATGATGAAACTCAGAGAACTCTAAAAAAAACCCTAGGATGACCTATGGAACCCTAGAAAAGAGGGGAAACTGGATTTGGACCGATTAAACGGTGGGAATGGTGTTTTAAACGGTGGAGATGGAAGATCTAAGGTTGGAAAGATGTTTAATCGGTCAAAAGGCCGAATCAATCGGTAGAAATGGACGGAGAAGATGAACGAAAGCTTTTAATCGGTGTAAACCAAAAGGAATGACGAAGGATGATGGTTTGTGAAGGAAATGGAACTTACAGAGTATGAAGNATTCGAGCTATGATGAAGATGCGNTTGGAAGGACGAAACCCTAGCAGAGGATTTGTTTCGTAGCAGAGGAAGACGCAAGTGATGTGTGTCTGAGGTGTGAGAATGAAGAGGCAGCGTAGGAAAATAAGGTGGAGCCACGCAGCTGAAGTGTATTGGTGTACGGTGGTGATTAGGTGGAGGAGAGAGAAGCACAGTGGATAATTGGAAATTGGAAAATAATGAAGTGTGCTTTGGAAGGAGGCTAGAGGTCTTTGGACTCCCTAGCCAATGACTTTCAAGAGAGAATAATTTTCTGAATTAGAAAAGTTTATTCTCATTAAGCTCAAAAGTGATTACAAGATGTGTTAGCATGCTTATATATAGGTCACATTCCTAACACAATACAAAGTAAATAAAAGAAAAACTATACTAAAGACATTGGGCTTTGGGCCCGCGTATCAATATGGCTTTCGACGGTTCGTTGCTGCGATGCAGGAAAAGATGCTTTCCCCAATTCAAGTGCTGCTGGATTGCACCTCCTAAAAGAAATATATTATTGCTGGGCCGTGGAAGTCCAGCCCAAAAATGTGGCAGCCACTTCTTCTAATTGCAGCAGCCCTTTTCCATAAAATCACCGTAGTGTCCTCCTTCGTGTGCACACTACTATTGTGGAGAATCTTGAATTATGTGACAACCCTCAAAATATCCCAAACTGTATTTCCAAAATTTTCGCTACAATTAATAATGCAAATAATTAGCTCAGAAAATTCAAATTAATTAAAATTAGAATTTTCGGTCAAATTAATCATAATTAGGAAAAACGGGAAAATAC
>NW_014541837.1:1359849-1373988 GCF_000741045.1 Vigna radiata var. radiata
TAAACATCCTCACTTTTGTTCTTAAGCATTGCATAACATTCATAAGTTTCAGATATTCGAAAGCAATTCCGTGTTCGTTGGGAGACGACTTAGGGTTACTTTAGCCCTATCTACTTTCTTGAATACTACTAGGCAATACTGAAGTTTCCTTGAAAAGTAGTATTAATTTGATAGCTTCAACGACAGCTTATCACGACTACCTTGGCATCTCTCAGATGAAACAACACATTTTTCACCATTTTCAAACCAAAGATCTTGGCAAACTCCGGTACCTTTTGGGTGTTGAAGTAGCACAATCCAATGATGGTATTGTCATATCTCAGAGGAAGTATGCGTTAGACATCTTGGAAGAAATAGGGTTAATGAATTGTAAGTCTGTTGAGACACCTATGGATCATAACATCAACCTCCTACCAAATCAGGGGGAGCCTTTCTCAGATCCTGAACGTTACAGAAGATTAGTTGGTAAATTAAACTATCTTACTGTTACACGTCCTGACATTTCCTTCACAGTTAGTGTGGTGAGTCAATTCCTTAGGGATGCAGTTGTTCGCATACTGAAGTATATTAAAAGATCACCTGGAAAACATTTGCTATATGGTCCTAAAAACGATACAAAAATCGTTTGTTATTCAGATGCTGATTGGGCCGGTTCCCCTTCTGATAGGAGGTCTACTTCTGGATATTGTGTCTCTATTGGTGACAACCTGATATCTTGGAAAAGTACGAAGCAAAGTGTTGTGGCTAGGTCTAGCGCAGAAGCAGAATATAGAGTTATGGCATCAGCTACTTGTGAGCTTATATGGCTTAAACAATTACTCAATGAATTGAAATTTGGAGATATCACTCACATGACACTTATATGTGATAATCAAGTTGCTCTTAATATTAGCGCTAACCCTGTCTTCCATGAGAGAACCAAGCACATTGAAGTTGATTGCCATTTTATTAAAGAAAACATCATATCCGGAGATATCAAGACTGAGTTCGTTAACTCAAGCAACCAGTTGGCAGACATATTCACTAAGTCCTTGCGAGGACCTAGAATCACTAGTGCAGATAGGGGAAACGACAGCGGTTGTTTTCGCCCTTTGGCAGCGGTTCTCGAACCGCGACATATTAAGCCGCGGTAAAAAGTCTGAGACTTTATGCCGCGGTTGTAACCGCGGTAAAAAAGATGGGGAATAGACCGTGGTTCCTAACAGAACCGCGACCTAAACCCCTGTTTTTTTAAAAAAAGAATCGTAGCATTATATGCCACGGTTCGAACCGCGGTAAAAAGTCAGGAATAGACCGCGGTTCGTACCACAACCGCGACCTAAACCTTATTTTTTAATAAAAAAAAAAGTCTAGACAATATACCTAATGATTCCTATGATGGAATCCTGACAACTTTCTAATTCCAAAAACGGCTAATAACTAAGGAGTGAGATAATAAAAGATAAGATCTTGACCATTAAAGGGACAAAAATATTGAAAATTACATATGCCTTTAAATATTGAAAATTACATGTCCGTAATAAATTAAAGGATTCTACTGCCTCAGTAAAATGACATAGCCTATTAACAACCATGATAGAATTTTCCTATTCTACGGCAAGCTCGCAAGGTCCAACCATGTCAAATTCCTCACTGTAAAATGATATTTATTTAAGATAATGCAGCAGAATTATTAAACAAAAAAAATCTTGTAAAATTAGTAATTTCTTAACATTATTTGCAACTATATACTTATTTCATCATAACATCAAATCAAATTTTATATATATATATATATATATATATATATATATATATATATATATATATATATATCAAATTTCTAAGAATTCATATAAGCAAACTATAAAATGTATCACAACAATCAGCAGAAAACTGTAATCACTTCAAGCAAATTAAATCTTAAAAAGAAAACATTAATGAAAATAAAATCATAAAAAAAGAAATTACATCACAAGGTGCTGCATTTCAACAATGAAAAATGGTTGGTTCAGTAACAAAAGGATTGATTCATTCTCATGAAAATAACAAGTGCAAACATGCAAAGTTTATAGTAACTCTATTTGTCCTTCACATTATTTATCCTTGTGTTGTGACTGCAGTGGTTTTATAATTATCACAACTATCTAAGTTAGTTTTCGAGATTAATATGACTCTAATACATGGTTTTTTTTAAGAGGTTAATATTATATAAATGTGATATGAGTCTAAAAAATTGATATTACTTTTAATCTAATTTTAATCTAAAACTTTAAGATATTAGATTTATGGGTTCTCAAAATATCCACCAAGCCCTTCACTTATCAAACTCAAGATCCTAGAAGCCAACTTCTTCACTTCAACTGAAAACGATCCAACACATTCTCTGCTAAAGATGAACAACACTACTATGGAAGACAAATCATTTAAATATTTACACAACTATACATTTAGCACTTGAACTCCAC
This sequence comes from Vigna radiata var. radiata, assembly GCF_000741045.1. Classification (NCBI taxonomy): domain Eukaryota; kingdom Viridiplantae; phylum Streptophyta; class Magnoliopsida; order Fabales; family Fabaceae; genus Vigna; species Vigna radiata. The sequence continues at coordinate 1,362,297 of NW_014541837.1, forward strand.
GTGTTTGAAACAACCCTATATATACTAGTAACTAGTTGATTGAATAAAACTTTTTAATTTGAATGCAGCAAAAGCAATTCTTCAACTCAAATAAGATAAGACAATTTTTCATTAGAACGAGTCAAAACAGTTTTTCTTCCTTTTCTTTTCTTTTTTTTTTCAAGAAAAAGTACAACTTTTATAATTACCCACTTTCATTTACCTGTATCTAGTTGGATTTTCAGGTCAGTGGTGTTGCCACTGTTCCAAAGGATGACATGGGTGCCTAAAAATATCTCTCCACAGATGAACCTTTTCAGTTGCATAATTGACATTGCTAGTAAACATCTTGCATGTCTTGGAAGGATCATTTGAACACAGTTTATGCTTTTCCTCTGCTGGCATCTCAAATAACTCTTTGAAAACACATCTTGCTTCGTTCATTACATTCTCGGAAATTCCATGATTGATAACCTGCTCTAATCATACATAACTTTCTGTTAAACATTACCATATAACATGTTGAATACTCTATAAATGTTTAGCTTCTACATAGGAGAATTCTTAATGTTTACCAAAAATAATATTATAGTAGTAATAAAAAAATCATTATCTGAACCTGGAAGAATCCAAACTCCTCAAAAGCCTTGATAATTTTCTGAATTGTGTTGATTCTATCACCATTTTCTGCTTCCTTGAGATCAATCACAGAAATATTGCTGCCAAAGGGGATTTTGAGATCTCCTGGTCTTGATTCTGGAGGGCATATGTAGTCTCTGGGAGAGATTCATGATTGAATCAACTTGATAGAAGTTTATCCATCTGAGATAGTTTCTTGCTTCATAAATTGCTTAACCGTGTAGAAGCACATAATCACTTTCCACCATAGAATCACTTTCCACCCAGAATTCAAGCTCAAATTAACAACCTTCCTTTGCATTCTTTCTCTCTTTCTTTTCTTTTCTTCACTTTCCTCCCTTCTTCATCCTAACTCATTTCATCTTCTCCCTATGAAAGGATTCACAAACACCACCCTTGTTGCACCATCCACCACCATGCCTTCTTAGCTTCGACCATCATTCACAATCTAAGAAGCCCTCACAAATTTAGGTAAGTGACCACAAAAGATTCATTATTTTCCTGCCTTACAACTTATGGCATCATCCATTGCCACCTTCTTCAACAAGTTCCTTTATATCCTCATCCTCTTCGTCCACCTTGGCTGCTTCATCTTCACCACCACCGCCGGAGGAAAAAAAGCGCCACCATCAAAGACCCAAAAAATTCAAAACCCACAAAGCCCTGTCCTCTTCTTGGCATTTCATCAAACACCTTCTTTCCACAAACTCCTACAAAACCCCCAAAACAACGCTGGTCAGTCTCTAAAAATCGCCAAGGTCAACAGCAGCACGTTCTCGTCGACGTTGTCATCCCGCCGCAGCTTCATCCACGAGGTTGAGGGCTCGGGAGCGGGTTGGACTGGGTCCTAGGCCAGCGGCTCCACCACTGGCACGGGCCACACCAATCAATCCACGAAAAACACCAGATAATCTGAGAAACCAAAAAAAAGGGAGAGAAACAGGATAACAACTAAAGTAATGTAGATCTGAGAAAGGGTATAACAACACTAAAATTGGGGATGGGGATCTAGATTAGAACCCTAGGAGTTGTTATCGAGAAGTTGCTTCAGTCCCAACAGCCACCGCTTGCTCTTCACTCCGACGCACTCGCAGGCGAGGTGGAAGCCAGACTCGCAGGCGAGGTGGAAGCCGCACTCGCAGTTGTCGCACACGACGAGGTGGTGGTGGCTACCGACGGCGGCAGGGCAGGGCTTAAAGCAGGTAGCGCAAGGAGCGAGATTGGATCGTAAAGACAACGACAACGATATGGAACCAGCGATGTGGAAGAAGAACACCGCGAGAAGAGGCAACGCGACAACACTATAGAGGTGGCAACGAAGCGGTGACCCTGTAGCGGTGACCCTGTAGCGGCGACGATAACAGAGCGGCAGCGATAACGGAACGACGACGATGAAGGAGAGGTTGGATGCAACGGAGGAGTTCGCGGGAGCATAGGAAGAAGAAGAGAATAGTCCAAAGTAGGGTAATTTCCTTCGTGGGGGTGAAGATAAAGAACTGATACTGCCTCAAGTGTGCTGGCAACCGCTGTCGATCGTCGCTCTAATGGAAACAATAGAGCATTACGCCTCGGTGCGACCATTAACCGAGGTAATTGGATTTTTATGCCGCGGTTCAAAAGGAACCACGACCTATAAGTTTGTTTAAATTGCAAAAATGCCACCGCGCTCTATAAGTTTGTTTAAATTGGAACATATGATTTGTATGCTCCAGCTTGAGGGGGAGTGTTAGAGATATTATATTTAGTTTATATTTATCTCTTATCTTTAGTTAGTTTATTTATATTTCTTATTTAGTTTGTTTATATTTCTTATTTGTATTTTGGGCTTAGCCCATATTTCTTCTATTATAAATAAAGGACCCTATGTATATATTCAACACAAGGGAGATTTCCCCTCATCTCTTTCACTATTTCATAGAGGCCATCTTGGGGTTTCAAGAGGTAGACGAAGTGGTCAAGCATGGACTCAAAGAACCTCAGAAAGACGACTCAGAAGCTGTGAAAAAGAAGTACAAAAAAGACCGACGTCTTGATTCCAAAGCGAGGATGCTACTACATCAGTGCATCTCTCCGACCATGTTTCAGAAAATCTCAAAAGCTGCAACCGCGAAAGAAGTATGGGACATCCTTCAAGATACGTACGGTAACTCCGACAAGGTCAAAAAGGTGCATCTGCAGTCCCTACAACGTCAATATGAGCTCCTTGTTATGGGTACGGAAGAAACAGTGACGGAATATGTGGGAAGAATTCAAGCCCTTGTCAACGATATGAGAGCTTGCAGGAAGAACATTAAGGACAAAAAGATATTAGAGAAGATTCTGCGTACTCTGACACCACAATACGATCATATTGTGATCACCATTGAAGAATGCAAAGACTTAAAGGCAATGAAGATTGAGGAGTTGCAAAACTAGCTCGTTGCACATGAGCAGAGGCTGCTGGACAGGAAGAATGTTGAAAAGGCTGCAATGCAAACGACAAGTCAAGCACTGCAGGCAAGATCGAAACAGAGCTTCAGGACTCGTGGTATAGGTTGTGGGAGATCACGCGGAGGAGGTGGTCGCAACGGAGGGAGAAGTTGGAAATCTTTCAAACAAAATGGTAAAGAAGATGGAGATGAACACTAGGAAGGAGGTAATCGTGGTGGTAAAACTTCAAGAGGAAGAGGCAGAAAAGGAATTGACAAACGTAATATCCAGTCCTTTACGTGTAGAAAGTACGGCCATTACTCCTCAGAGTGCTAGCATAACGATTCCACCAAGAAAAACAAGAACGACGATGTTGCCAACTTAGCACAAGACACCTGCGAATATGATTCAAAATATGTTGTGTTGATGGGCGTCGCGAGTGATATTCGAAAAAGGGGTAGGATGATTCGTCAGAAGAAAATGAAGATCGTTGCGATGATTACGTGTTGATATCAGAAACAACACAGCATGCAGAAACACGTAACAACAAAAGTGGACACGTGTCGCAAGCAAAGGAAATGCAACATGCAGAGATGAATACAAATGCTGAATATAATACGTTGCTGTGTAACAAAATTGTTAGTGCAGAAGACGATAAGTGTTGGTATCTGGACACCAGGTGCTCCAATCATATGACCGGTAGAAGGGAATGGCTCGTTGATCTTGATCCAAGAAAGAAAAGCAGTGTAAGGTTCGCCGATGATAGCACCGTGACGACAGAGGGAGTTGGTAGAGTTCTGATCTCATGCAAGAATGGAGGAGTAGCATACATGAATGATGTTCTATTCGTTCCTACGATGAAGAGCAATTTGTTAAGTCTCGACCAGCTTCTTAAAAAGGGTTATACCATGGACATGCATGAGAAAATTATAGAAATCTACGATAGTAGAAGACGGTTGGTGATCAAAGACCCTCTGGCTAAAAATAGAACTTTTAAGGTGAACTTAAATATTGTTGCTATACAGTGCTTATCCTCTATGAATGTTAAGGAAAAGAATTGGAGATGGCATTACAGGTTCGGACATTTAAACTTCAAGAGTTTAAATCTACTAAGCAGCAAAGAATTGGTTAAAGGTATACCTTTGATAAGCGCTCCAGAGAAGATCTACGAAGGATGTGCAATGGGCAAGCAAACTATATCAAGGTTCAAAAAGACAACACCCAAATGTGCCAAACAACATCTGGAAGTTGTATATTCAAATGTTTATGGTCCTTTTGAGACAGCGACACTTGGAGGTAATAAATACTTCCTTCTTTTTGTTGATGAATGGAGTAGAAAATCATGGGTTTATTTGTTAAAAGAGAAAAGAGAAGTGTTCTCACATTTTGTTAAATTTTGTGCTCTTGTTGAACGACAATGGAGTATGCGGGTAAAGATCTTCAGAACCGATGGAGGAGGAGAATTTAATTCTGGAGATATGAATAACTTCTGTGATGAGAAAGGAATCTCGCACGAGGTCATAGCACCTTATACTCCTCAACATAATGGATTATGCGAGAGAAGAAATAGGACGCTGGTGGAGATGACAAAATGCTTACTCAAAGGGAAGAACGTATCGCACAATCTGTGGGGAGAGGCTATCTCCACAGTAGCGTATCTGTTAAACAGGTGTCCGACGAAAGCTTTGTTAGATTGCACTCCAGAAGAGGCATGGACAGGGATAAAACCATCGGTGGCTAACTTGAAGATCTTTGGATCAGTGTGTTTTAGACACATACCAGATGAGAAGAGAAGAAAGCTTGCAGATAAAAGTGAAACCTACATACTGGTTGGTTATCACTCAACTGGGGCATACAAGTTATACAACCCAAAGAAAAATGAGATTGTGATTACTCGAGACGTTCTTGTAGATGAATTGGCTACGTTTAACTGGGGAGATGCAGAATCAAGTTCAACTGGTAAGAGCATTGTGTCGAGTTGGCTTGAAGACAAGAAATTCGAAGGTGATAAGGAGGCATTAGCTTATAAGAATGCAGACAACAAAAGGTCATGCAAAACCAGATTTCCATCAACACGGCTTGCTGGACATGAGGTGTTTACTGACAACGAGATTACAGATTCAGGTGAAATAGTACATTGTGTTTTTCTTGCAGATGCTGAGATGCTGTCATGGGAACGTGCCATTAAAATCAAAGAATGGAAGGATGCAATGGTAGAAGAGCTGAAAGCGATTGAGAAAAATGGAACGTGGACAATGATGGAACTACCTAAACACAAACAAGCAATCGAGGTTAAATGGATATTCAAAAAAAAAAATTCAAACCCGATGGTAGCAGTGCTAAATTCGTAAAAAAGGGTGAAGTATTGAAAGTGTTCAAATTGAACAAAGCCTTGTATGGACTAAGACAAGCTCCGCGAGCTTGGAATGCACATATTAATGCTTGGCTGATAAAGAATGGTTTTTAGAAGTGCACGGTCGAATTTGGGGTATACGTGAAGCAGTCAGTACAGCAAGGTACTCTACTTATTTGTCTGTATGTTTATGATTTATTGATAACAGGTAGCAAGGCTGAAGCAATTGATGAATTCAAGACAAAAATGAAAGGAGATTTCGAGATGACAGATCTTGGTAGCCTAGGATATTTTCTTGGTTTGGAATTTCTACGAACACATGAAGGGATGTTTCTGAATCAGAAGAGATACATTGGTGAAATTCTAAAACGTTTTTGCATGGAAAGCTGCAACAACGTGAGCACACCTATGATAGCCAATATCAAGCTGGATCTCCAACCTAATGACGAGAAGGTAGACACTACTTTGTTCAAGCAGATAGTTGGATCACTCAGGTGTGTGTGTAATAGCAGACCCGATATTTGCTATAGTGTTGGATTGATTAGCAGGTTTATGGGAGACCCCAGACAAACGCACCTTTCCACCGCCAAACACATTTTATGTTATCTAAAGGGAACAATAGAGTATGGTCTATTCTATTCTAGGAGATTTGAAGGAATAATTGGAAATTTAGAAGCATGGAGTGACTATGATTGGAGTGGAGACCAAACGGATAGGAGAAGCACCTTCGAATATGTATTCATATACATGGGCTCAACATTTAGTTGGTGTTCTAACAAAAAAAGTGTCGTAGCTTTGTCATTTTGCGAGGCAGAGTACATCACATTTTCTGAAACGGAGTGCCAGAGCGCATGGCTTGAATCATTGTTGGAAGAATTAACAATTGAGTGTTGTATACCAATTCAGCTTTGGGTAGATAACAAATCTGCTATAAACTTAGCCAAAAATCCTGTATCACATGGCAAGAGTAAACATATTGAGACAAGATTCCACTACTTGAGAGAGCAAATCAACAAACAGAAGCTTGAGATGGTGTATTGTTCAACTGAAGATCAAACTGCTGATATCTTCACCAAGACTCTTCGCCAAACTCGTTTCGAAAAACTTAGAGATAAACTTGGAGTTAAAGACTTCAACAGTTTCATTTTATAAGGGGTGTGTTTAGTATTCTTTAAAATGTAACTGATATAACTGTGTCAACTGTTTTCATATAAGCAGTTTGACTCTTTCTTCTTTTGTACCTTTATATACATTGCTTGTTTACCTTTCACGAGAGTTAATAAGAATTACCTTTTCATTACCTCTTTTCATATTCTCTGTCCATACACCTATTGTGCTATCAGAGGTCGTCAACTACGGCTTACCCTCCGGTCTTCTTCCCAACACCACCGTCATGGGATACACCGTGAACCGGATCACTGGGGAGTTTACGGTCAAGCCCGGTGGTGCGTGCAAAATCACGCTCCCGCCTACGTTGCCACCTACTCCGACATCATCTCCGAAAAAATTGTGCAGGGAAAAATCACGGAACTTGACTTAATTAGGGTTCGCACGTTCTTCAAGTGGGGTCGATCACCGGAATCTGCTCCTCCAACGTCTTTGAGGTCGGAATGGTAACAACGAAGTATCCATCGAAGAATTTCGATGATAGCCCCGCATGCGAGGGTCAACACTCTTCTTCATGATAGCCCCCGCGTGCGATGATAGCGCAGCGTGTGTGGCCATGAAAACAAATTACTTTGTTGGACTCTATTATATAATGAGTCTGATTAGTTGCTTGTAGTGGATGTGCTCATTAGAATTGCAAGCCGACATTTCCCTTTTTTTCTGGGTTTTAGTGTAGTTTATGAGATATAGAATTTCGAATGTTATCATTAAAGTTCTGACAAATATTAGTACTGTAATTGGATTTTTGTTAATATGATTATAAGCATAACAGTTATTGTTAATGATTTTACTTGGTGTGTAAGATTTGACTATTTTTTTTATAGACTGTGTCCTCCTACCAATTATGTTTTATCTTTTCTTCCACGCGAAGATCCATGCTAAGGTTTTGCTAAGGCTGGCAAAAGCTATTGTGGTCTATTAATTATGCCTTCATTTCCTTTTTGAATTAGTTCATATTAGGCTTTGAAACAATTCCACCTTTTGACTGTTTTTACTTTTCAAAATACTGTTATCACCCTCAAAATTACAAAAAAATCCTGCTTGAACATGTCTGGTACTGTATTAATGTAGAAAATTTGAATTTGAATTTTTTATAAATTTTTGGTATATTGTCGATTTGTTTCATGTTTGATCTTATATTGTGAAAACTAATTCGTGTACATTTAATAGAGTTAAATGGACATTTGCCTTATGTGACATTTGCCAAGTAAGAACATCAAATTTCTGTGTCTCTAGTTTTATGATTCCTTAAATAATTCGATGACCTAATTTTATGCTAATAGACATGCTAATAATGATGTTATATATACATGCCCCAGTTGAACCTATTAAACACTGGACAAGTCTTCTTTTATTTCTTGAAGACGACGTATCAAGAGTTGATTCAACTTTCTGGTGGTGTGTGATGAGAATGTTACTTTGTATTTTCTATGTTCTTATTCTATGTAGAGACTTGTTAAACTAGGATCTTGAGCTAGGTTAACTGATGGGACCTGTTTTAGGAGAGTTAACACCTTTGCTGAAATGGGAATACAATTATATGATGGATCTGATGGATGTTGGAATTGTAAAAGCTTCAAAAATCTTGGTTATTACGGTTATTTTTTTTCATATAATTATATTAATATCATATATTTATATGTTAAAACAATTTGTTTTTGTTTATCAATTTATAATAATTTATTTTATCATTTGTAAGCATATAAAATTCCAATTTTATAATATAAAACATATAAGAAGGGTTGAAAAATTAAATAAAAGGTATATTTTATAAGACATGTTTTAATTCAATTGTAAAATGTGAATTTATACAGTAATAATATGAACAAAATTGAACAAAATCACTAATTAAAATAATAATAAATCTATGAAAATTAATTATATAATGATAAATAATCTCTTATTATTTTCTTTTCTATATATATATATTATTTTATTAGTGAATATTCAATTTATTATGAAATATTTGACTAAATTAATAATTTTCTAATTGAATAAAATTTATTTAATTGATATTAATTTTATAAGGTTGTTCATATATTATTATGTATATTATAGGAGATTATGATTTTATATCTACTTTTATGTTTTAAGAAATTAAATAATTGGTTTTATTTAAAAAAATAATTAAATAATGATAAAAGTTTTACAACTACACACATAATGGAAGAGATAGTGGACCTCATCTTCGGCTATATAAAGGTAGCTTAAAACCCTAAAGTCTCACGCCTCATTCCCTCCGCATTTGTTATGTATTCATTTTCATATTTTGGTTGGAAGAGTAAAAGCCAAAACCTCCTCTGTCAGTCGGTAAGTTTTCATAAAATACGAGCATAAGCATGTTCTTATTAAAAATATACTTGTATAAAATACTGTGTAAGTTTTGTAAATATACTTGTATAAAATACTGTGTAAGTTTTGTAATGTACTTGTATATTCCGAATATATTTTTACATCTACTTTATGTAATTGTATAAGATTTTTTTTTGTTCATTTAGTGTAAGAATTATGTTTACTTTAACAATTTTTTTCAACATATATATTTAACTACATTAACAAGTGACTTCGTTTATTCATCTCAGAAAAGAAAGTAAAACAGTCTATTTATCTCACAAATTTAGAACTTAACATTTTTAGAGATAATGTTAGTTTATACAATCAGCTGTTAGTAGAAAGATCTTATTCACAAGTTATATTTCTTATTATTTAATCTTCTGTGATTTTCTTATCAGGTAAGAAGAGATCCAACCAATGCATGCATCAAAAATCAATGGCAGCTGCTAATCAAATAAAGATTTTATCTTTCACAGCAAAAACATTACATAATCATCAGGTTAGCATATAACAACTACATTGCTCTTCAGATCTACCTGTTGTAAAACATGCAACATTATGCACATTCATAAATAATGCATTTTTGTTTTCTTAATTGTAAATATGATTTTTTTTTTAAGTTTTAGATTAATTTAGTCTCTTATCTTTAAAATCGTATAAATTTAATTCTTTTAACTAAATTTTATTAATTTTATTTAAAATTTCAAATTTATTTATCAACTAACAGAAAAAAAATTGTTAAAATGTATATATAAAATATTATAAAAATATTTAAAAATTAATATTTATTATATAGTATTTAATTATTAATAAATTCTATTAGTAATAATTAAATATATTAGAGACTAATTTTATTCCTGCATATGTGTATTAAGAAATTTGATATAAAAAAAATAAATATTGTGATACCTAAACTGTAGGTAAAAGACAACTTGAGCATATATACTTTCAATCATATCTTATATGATTTAAGTTTAAAGAAATTTTGAGTATATATTTTTGACACTTTTTAATCACATTTTTTAGGATATTTTTTTATTTTTACTGTTAGCATGATAACTTGTAATAATATTTTAAATATTTTGAATTTTATAGAATATTATTTCCCAGATGTCGTGTTTTCTTATCCAAAGTCAGCTATCTCTGACCCATGTCTACTTATGGGTGTGTTTTTTTTAATTTTTTCTTTTTAAAAAAATTAATATTGTACGGTTACAATATATTTTATTAAAGATATAAAATAATCAAGAATATCTTATTAAAGATATTGATAAACAAAAGACTAAATAATTAAGAATATCTATTTTCAGGTAAGTCTGTTTATATTATATTCTGTTTATATTTTATTCTGTTGGACTTATATCAGTTTAAGGTCCATGAGACAAAATAGAGAGCCAGGGCTAAAAGTCGGGTACTTCCAATAACACCTTCAAATCACTCTCCAATCACATTCACAAATATTCTACAGTGATCATAAATTCACTAAATGCTCAATTATGAACCGAGGTTCATCAAACCGTTCTTAACTTGAGCGTCAGAGTGCCATTGCAGGTACCTCCTCCCTCGGTCAAAACTTGAAGATCACCGAATATTCTTTCCACTTGAGCGTCAGAGTTCCATGGAATCAAAGAATGCAGGAGGGAATATTCTTTCCAATTTGCAAAGAATAAATGGAATATTTTCCTCCAACTTTCTCAAGGAATCTGCCTTGAGCGTCGTAGCGCACAAATCCTTGAAGCAATGACTGATTTCTATAAGTGGATTTAACACGTGCATGGGCAAACAGCTAAATGCAACAGGGATTAGAGTTTCCATAAAGACATGGCAATCATGACTCTTCAACCCTTGAATACTACCCTTATCAACATTAGCACATCGGGCCAAGTTTGAAGAATAGCCATCTGGCATTCTAAGCTCCTTTATCCATCGACAAACTATTTTGGCCTCGGCCAACATGAATATGGTGATGCAGACACCTGAATGTATGGAGTAAACCCATCCAAACATAGACCAAGTCTCACGTTACGAGCATCACTGGCGAAAGATGGATGTTTACGGTTGAAGTGCTTCCAGGCTTCACCGTCAGAAGGATGACGCAACACTCCTTCACTTTTGTTATCATCATGCCATGTCATGTGTTTTGCTGTTTGAATTGAAGAAAACATCCTTTGCCTCCGTCATTATCGGCAAATAGAACATGGACTTGAATGGAATTGGTTTTNTTTGCCTCCGTCCTGGATGCAATGTCTGAAATCGAGGATGGCCACAAAACTTGCATTCCACCAACGATGCATCATTTTTGCCAGTGTCGTTGTCATAGAAAAGCATACATCCATTTACACAACAATCAATCTTCTTCGATTCCAATCCCAGCTTCGAAACACATCTTTTGGCTTCATAATAATTCTTCGGCAAAGAATTGTTTGGTGGTGTTAGATCTAACACCAATTTTGTAAAGTGGTCCACCGCTTGATTGGGAACGTTCCAATTAGATTTANCAGCCATGAGTCTTATGCACACTGACAATTTTGACTCAGATGAACCTTCAAATACAGGTTGGTTTGCCTCAGCCAAGAGATTGTAAAACCTCTGAGTGCTTTCATTTGGAGACTCTTCATCACGACTNTCGTTTGGTTCTTGTTCAGCATGTCGACGAAGAGCATCGTCTACCATCTCTTGCATGTAGGTAAATATTGATCTATCTCAGATGTATGTACAATAGTATTCGAACCTGATGCAGGTCGATTTTCATGAGCAGTGGAGGTAGAAGGCATTTCTTCACCATGAAATGTCCAAACCTTGTAATTTGGC
>NW_014541837.1:1374358-1376878 GCF_000741045.1 Vigna radiata var. radiata
CATGCAACAAGGGTCATGTGTATTATTTATTACTGTAGTGAAGTCCTCTTTTATAGCGTACTTACAAATACTTACACATGTAGGTACAACCATAGGCATGCAACAAGGGTCATGCTATGTACTATATATTCTTAGCCTACATATCTCCACCTATGTCTTGTTCAGTTTCATGATAAAATAAAGCATATAAAAACAAGTCATCTCATCATTTCAAAGTAAGCTTAGTTCAAATAGTCTAGTACACAATAAATATNNACAACCACAATCACAATAATTATTTAAATATGTANTGACAAACCAGATTTGGTCAAGAAGCAGCTCCACAATCACAATCAGGAGACCAAAGGTTGGTGGGCTGCACGTTTGATAGCAAATTCAGCAAAATCTATATGTGACAGCATTATGAGTCAATATGTGAAACTAGTTTTTGAGAAGAGCTATATGAAAGCATGTAAACCAAGTTCAGCAAAATCTAGAATGAGGTAAAATGCAAAATTTGTATGTATGTATATGTCTGATTGGCATTTTCTCAAGAGATCTCAAAATTTTAACACACAAAGTTGTGATCTTCATGTGAGTGTATGTACCAAGTTTTGGTAATTGCCATATGCTACAAAGCTAGCTAAGAGGGTAATTGCCATAGTGCCATATCCAACAATCAGTAATTTTGCAAGGTATTTTTTCATAGAGATAATTCAGAAAGACTCTAGCATTCCTTCAAAATGCCAATTATTTTTAATTTCTTTTTCCTATCAGAAGCAAACTTATGATGTATATATATACAATACTACTGGCATATATTGTTTATGATTGACTCAAATTTATTGGAAATCAGAAAATTTAGTTAATCAAACTTTCTATTTAGTTAGTCTCTCTCTAGATTTTATAAACTTTAACCAATAATATGGAACATGTCGCTATCTATTCTCTATCCTCCAACTTCTTCACCAGAATAAGGAAACAAACAGGAAATGACTTTCACAAAAACATGCCCTTCAACCTGTTCCTCAATCTATCATCACAGAGACCAAAAAATACCCTCAGAGAAAGAAAATCTCAAATAAATATCCAAAACCAGGTTCAACTGAAAAAATAAAATAAAGTTGAACAAAATCACCTAACCTGACACCTTCTTTGCTCATTTTAGGAGTGAAAATCAGTGAATCACAGTGTGTTACTCACTCCCTCCCACTCAAAAATAAAATACAATCCCTTCCAGAAAAAAAAAGGAAGAAAAAGTGCTGAGCTAGAACTGCAAATCCATATTTTTTTATCACCAAGTCCATACTCCATCAGAATATTGAATTATATTTCATTTTCCTTACAGAAACCGCAAAATGATCCCTTGATTATGGATTGGGGGCAGCAGGTATCATAACAAAAATTAAGAACTAATATATATATTATCATATCAATAATCTTCAGATGGTAAAGAAATAGAAAAACATAAAATCGAAAATGTAAGACCTTGCAACCTAGAAATTTAAATATTAGTATTATATGCACATACCTAAATATAGAGAGCTTTGAAGAGGAAGATTGAGAGTGAAGAGAGACAAAAACAGAGAGCTGAAAATTGGAATTGGAATTAGAAAGCATGATGCAAAGGAAAGGAAACCAAAGTGTGAGATTAGATTAGATTAGGAAACAAAGAATTTCACTAGAAAACAAATAATTAAATGCAAGCAACTTATAACTTACAATAGCAACATTTTCCCATTGATTGCCAAAATGAACAAACTTAGAAAGAATGAAAACTTCAAGCGAGACAAGCTTTAATTCAGGCAGACGTTCGGTGATGTTTCATTAAATGACAAGCCCCAAAGAGTTTTACATTCACACTCCGAGTAGGGACTGAACAAATAGTTTCACAAGTGCAGGAAAATGCATACTCATCAATCATAAACATCAATTCCATTTCAAATCATTATTCACAAAGTATGCAACACACCCGTTAAGTAAGCAACAAAGTCAGTGAATCTCAAATATAATCCAAAAATTCAAATTAACATGAAACATAAATCTACACCAAGCACAGCAGAGCAACAAGCAGAAGACCAAGACCTCATTTCACAATACAAAGAAATTGAAATTGAAGTTCGACTAGAAATCCTTTAGTTTTCTATAACTTAAAATTAAAATTAAGTTCTCCTGAACAGATCTGGCTAAGTGTTCTTGAATAGGGCCAATATCAGAGTGTAAGGTCTATGAGTTTACCACTAATCATGTTAACCATTGCCATATGAGAGGTCTTGCCCTTTTTATAAGAGTTTTGGATTTTAAAATGGATATATCAGGTAGAAGCTTTTGAAGGTCAGGTGTGTGAGTATGAAATTGAAAGAAAGCTTTGCAGGAGAAAGTACTGGAGGAGATATTATCCAAACTTGGTTGAGGGAGAAATACAATCACGTAATAGTGTAAAACAAAATAGAATTGTAGTTNTGTACATTATCCATATCCAAATAGTTAATTAAAGTCCCTTTGCAAATAGTAATTTATATTTTTAGTCGGATTAGAATT
>NW_014541837.1:1378843-1390512 GCF_000741045.1 Vigna radiata var. radiata
TGAACTGAATTTGAATTTAACAGATCAAAAACTCAGTAGAAAATTGAAATAAAATTAAGCAAGACATGGCAGAATTTGATTCAAAATGAAAATGACTCAACCCAAGTGATTTCACCGAATAAAATAAAAAATTAAACTTGAATTAAGGCATGAAACACTCAACCAAGAATAAAAAATCCTATTTGATACAAAAGCAAATAAATAGTGAAGAGTTTTGGCTTACAGTGCACAACTACACAATTTTTTCATTGATACTGATGCATATTATAGTAATTGGGATATTTGGGCAGAAGCAGCTTCCACTTGCATCTGCTTTGATTCTTCCTCTTCCTATTCTCACTCTTCTATTCAATGAGTATTGCCGGAAACGCTTCTTTCCTATTTTCAAGTCTTATCCTATCGAAGTATGATGGTTGAAAACTCATTCTAATTTATTGTAACTTCTTTTGTTGATTACTTTGTCTACTATACATTTTTATTGTTTAGTTACAAAGTTATGAGTATTGCTACTGCAGTTTTTGCATGCCTTGATAAGCATTTAACTTCTCATTATTTATGCACGCTATGCGTTGTTTGTGATCCATTCTTTCAAAGTATAGCCTTTACCAAGTTTACAAACTTAGATTTAAGGTCTATTTCTAGTTCAAAATTATTTCTAGTACAAACTTAGATATTGGGTTTTTATGAGATGAAAGAATATGACAACAGAGTTTATCATAAAAAAGTTTTCTGTCAGAAAGATAACAGCTAAAAGCAATGTGTAATCATGGCCAGGAAGCAATGTGTATACACACTTCATTTATACACACGGAGGCACATATTAGTGTTTTGCATTTATACACACGGAGGCACATATCATTTATACACACTTTTGAAGCTTATAGTGACCGTGGTATCCCCACATTACATAAAAGGAAAACACAACCTACAAGAGAAACTAATTTAATTTTGTTTATTTTAACATAGTTGGCCATGAATGTATCCACTGAGACATAAGTTATCAATGTGTTGGTGGAACTATGACATGAGGACCATGATATGTATAGGGGACCAATCTTATACCATAACTGGTGGTCCAACTATAATCTTATTCTTTTGGATGGTGTGGCATTCAACTTTTTCTGAGATCCAAATACCTTACATCTTGTTTAGAACACAAGTTGAGAAGTTAAAATTCGCGTTTAGGATGTGAAATACAGCAGAGTTATAAATAGCATAGCTTCTTAGTAAGCGTAATAAAATCACATCTGAAAGGTGGAATCAAACAAGTTATTCATCCTCTCTGGGTTAGGCAGGTAGTTTCACATTCTGATTCTAGACATTAATGGATCTGTTAATTTGGTTTACATGTTAGGAACAATTGTTTGGTCAGAATAGTTCCCTTTGATTTTTTTCCTTCATTCTGTTCAAAACTTTTATAATATAGATCGAACTATTGAAGACTGCCGTGTCAAATTTTATAATGCCATTCAGTTCCCTAAGGGCGTGTTTGCCTTTTGTTGACCTTTATATAATAACAAAGTGATAATAACGAGTATATGTTTTTAAAAGTTGCGTATAACAATATGGTAATTTTGGTGATTAGACACTACAATACAACAAATGATTGTCAGTGAAAGATAACAGCAACAGTTACCTAACAACATATAGCTCACTACCTTTTTTATTATAATTTTCCAATGGAAGCACTTCTTCACAGGTGATTCCCTTGATTGCATGATCAACACAGAAGTGGGGCATTGTATATCAACACTAAAGTTAATAATTTAAGATACAAAAAATAAAGTATGGAAGATATTGAAATATGCTCAGAGCTTATAAGAAGGAATAATTTTTCCTTTAGACACTCTTCAACCATTTAGGTTTTAGAATATATTTGAGCATTCCTACACCCTATTTCCTCTGTTCTCATTCTCAATTTCCTTCAATTTCTAGAGTCTTGATTATGAATATAAGTTCAATATAAAGGTTTAGACTTTAGAGATAACATTGTCTTGGCTCTATTCATTCAGCAAACCTGGCTGCTAGTTTTTCACTTGCATCATAAAAAGTCACCTTATAATGTCTTATTGTAATTCTTGTGTTGGTTATTGGGTTGGCTTGACCAAAATTGTAACAATTCATGAGGAACTGTTTCNAGTGTAGAAATTTGGTTATTGGTTATTGTAAAAATTGTTCACATATTACCTATTTATTCGGTTTTATAACACTATATATTATATATACTATCAAATTCAAGAGACNNTGAAANCATATGACGCNACATCACCAACACTATCAAAAACAGAGAGCATGAAGAAGAGCAATGTGTAAGCAAAATCAAATTCAAGAAAACTTTCAAACTCATCTTATTCCCCTGACCTCAGTAGACTTATTGATTCCAAACAAAAATCAAGCACAACACCATTGCCAACAACTCCAAAAAATCCAATGTAGAGAATAAAAGAAGTAATTTGGTAGCTAGGGTTTTGGTATCCCAACGAACTCAGCAAGCATCGTTCAATCTTGAAAAAAAACTTACCTCAAAAGCAAAATAGACGACGATGCCAGCCTCTGCAGACCACGACCACGAACTAGCTCCCTCCACCTCAATGCCAACCTCGATGACGCAAACAACAACTAGCACGACCACCACCCTGACGGAAACACCTCTGGAATTTGGGCTTTGAAGGGTTTTGGAGCAAAGGGGAACAATTTTTGAGCAAAGGGGAACGGTTTTGGAGCGAAGGGGAAGGGTTTTGGAGCGAAGGGTTTTGGACGAGGAAGGATTCGACGAGCTAGGGCTGGTGAGAATGAACTGCAGAGTGGGATTTTGGGTAAAATAATTCGAATACCTTACCGACGGCCTAAGGTCCTTCGGTATTTAAAATCACCAAAGCATTACCGACGGCTCTAAGGCCTTCGGTAAAAGTCTGCCGGTAATTAGCGCTTTTCCTGTAGTGTTCGTCAACTAGAAAGTTGAAAACAAAGACCGAGCAGTAAATCCCTCTGGCCGAGAGGTAAATCCCTCTCGTCAAAAGTTAATGAAGAAGACCGAGCGGTAAATCCCCCTCGGCCGAGAGGTAAATCCCTCTCGTTGATGAATAAGACCGAGAGGTAAATCCCTCTCGTTGAAGAAAAAACCGAGAGGTAAATCCCTTTCGTCAACTAGGAAGTTGAAAACAAAGACCGAGTGGTAAATCCCTCTCGACCGAGAGGTAAATCCCTCTCGTCAAAAGTTAATGAAGAATACCGAGCGGTAAATCCCCCTCGGCCGAGAAGTAAATCCCTCTCGTTGATGAATAAGACTGAGAAGTAAATCCCTCTCGATTCATGTTGAAGGCCGAGAGGTAAATCCCTCTCGGTTCATGTTGAAGGCTGAAGAGGTAAACCCCTCTCGGAAGCACATGCAAAGCAAGCTCCTCAATACAACGAGAACAACCTCCCCCGAACTCATAAGTCCTACAGTTAACCATGGCTAAAGCCTAACGCTTAACTCGAACTTGGGGGGCATAATGTACAGTATGATATCAAGGTCGAGCGGTTACGATATATCTTACTAAAGATATAAAATAATCAAGAATATCTTATTAAAGATATTGATAAACAAAAGATTAAATAAGGTTTAAACCTCTTTTTAGTCCCCAAGTTATAAGCGGATGTTCAATTTAGTCCCTACTTTTAAAACTGTCAACGTTTGGTCCCTAAGTTATAAAAGTTGTTTCAAATCAGTCCCTACCGTTAAATATTCACTAACGGAGTTAACTTTTTCTTTCTCTCTCTTCTGCTCCTCTGAATTTCTCTGAACATTTTCTCTCTATTTCTTCTTTTCTATATAGTTTTCTCTCTCCTCACTCAAAACTCACCACCACCAAACCCTCCTCCAGCACCACCACCTCCTCCTCCTCCGCCAAACCCTCCTCCACCTCCAACAATTTGAAAAGTTGCTTTTTGAAACTGTTGCGTTGGGCCACTATTATAGGTTACGAGGCAATGCAAGCAGTACCATCTACAAATGCAGATAGTTATTTCTTCGTTTGAGTCAGTGGCGGGTCTTAATTCTGCTACTCCTTACGTCTCCATGGCTCTTAAGTCAGTATCAAAACACTTCAGATGTTTAAAAAATTCTATCTCAGATCAGCTGAAGCTTATAAGCAAAGCCTTGGGAGAGGATGTGTCAATACCCTCTTGTAGTAGTGGCAGTATAGCTGACACTACTATGGCAAGGATAAGATGCAGCATGGACCAAAGTTTTCTAAAGAACAAATCTGGCAGAGGGAGTACTACGGATCTTCTTGATCCACAACAGCATGTGTGGAGGCCCCAGAGAGGGTTGCCAGAGCGTGCAGTGGCAATTCTTAAAGCATGTGGGGGCTTTTTTTCCAAATTCATTATTCTGTCTCTAGGCTTTTTATTCTGTTGATTGAATTTTTATAAATAATTGATATATGTTCACGTTCGCAGTTTAATATGTTCTTTAGTTTATGGAAATTAAACTATTATAATATACATGTTGATCTACAGCAGTGCCATAATATTCAATTATCTAATGGTATGGTTAATTAATGTATGTTATGTTAGCATCATCATTTTGCTATTAGCTCATTATCACTGACAATAATATAAAGAAATATACCGTGTTAATCTTTTTGGCTTTTGGTTCTATGTAAAGTCACTAACTATACTTACAAGATATTTCATGTTATATTTCACTACTGAAACAATGATGTGTAACTGATTAATGAAGGTGTCAAATTGGTTCATAAATGCTCGAGTACGAGTATGGAAGCCAATGGTTGAGGAAATACACATGCTTGAAACAAAAGCAACAGGCAGCAGAGAGAAGAGTGGTAAATGACTTCAAACAATATGGATGGTACATTGATGGGCTTTGTGCCATACCGACGTGGTGACTTTGAGGTTGGAGGACTTGGTTCTGTGTCACTGACATTGGGTCTTAGACATGGCGTTGAAGGAGTACAACACCAACAACAATTGCAATAGGAGCAGCTTCGACATCATCACCTCGGAGGGCACATGATCCGTGACTATGTGGGCTTATTGTAGTAACTTCGTGATGGGATAATGAAAGTGGACACCCTCTGGGGTACTCTGATCACATGCAACTTTGAGTCCAGTTCTAACCCTTTTTCTGACATATTTAACTGCATTTTTCTGACATGAATTTTTATATTCAATAATCATTATGACTGATCTGGAAAATATACTAGTTAATGGATTTAGTTTGGTGTAAATCTTAAAAATTTGATGGTGGAGGTGGAGGAGGGTTTGGCGGAGGAGGAGGAGTTGGAGGTGGTGGTGCTGGAGGAGGGTTTGGTGGTGGTGAGTTTTGAATGAGGAGAGAGAAAAATATATAAAGAAGAATAAAAAGAGAGAAAATGTTTAGAAAAATTCAGAGGAGCAGAAGAGAGAGAAAGAAAAAGTTAACTCTGTTAGTGGATATTTAACAGTAGGACTGATTTGAAATATTTTTTGTAACTTAGGGACCAAAAATTGACATTTTTAAAAACGAGGACTAAACTGAACACCAGCTTATAACTTAGGGACCAAAAAGAGGTTTAAACCATTAAATAATTAAGAATATCTATTTTCGGGTAAGTCTGTTTAAATTATATTCTGTTTACATTTTATTCTGTTGGACTTATATTAGTTTAAGGTCCATGAGACAAATTATAAATAGAGAGCCAGGGCTACAAGCCAGGTACTTCCAATCACCTTCAAATCACTCTCCAATCACATTCACAAATATTCTACAGTGATCATAAAATCACTAAATACCCAATTATGAATCGAGGTTCATCAAACTGTTCTTAACTTGAGCGTCGGAGTGCCATTGCAGGTACCTCCTCCCTCGGTCAAAACTTGAAGATCACCGAACGGTCAAAGGTGAAGGAAAGCGAGCGGTCAAGATCCAGGAAAAGCGAACAATCTGATCACTCCAAGCGTCAGGAAGCGGGAAAGCCACGTCAGAAAAGGTTAGTGTCTCGGTCCCCAAAAATACCTACCCGAAACAAATATAATTAGCATTCTTATTTTATAAGTATCATCTCATATGAACACAAACAAACATCAGTCTCATGTTCACTTATCAAATCACGAGCAGTAGTAGATTAGAAAATAATTAACCTAAGTATAATACAATTTAATGCAGAAATACAAAGATTCAACAAATTTCAATGTAAAACAAGGAAAAGTTTTCTCTAATGAGAAAAGAGAAGGCTTCAGGGAAGGGATCTTTGCAGTATGAAAGTAGCCCTCTCAGATAATCAAAGATTTCATGATTCAGGAAGAAGAAGAAGTGTTTTAAATACACTGATGAGTGCATTTACTTTCTTTGTATCAAAGAGGCTACTGAATTTTATTTGTTATACAAGATTGGTAGACTTAGTAATGGTCCAAGTTTTAAAGATGAGAGTTTTATGTAATATTGTACAAACTATAACTATTTTTGAGTTCAACTACATTAATTCAAAATATCATTTGAATTATCTTAAATAATAGAGTAATTATTATCTTTTATTATTCTTTTAAGCTTTTTTTTTTTAAATTTGTTGCATGAGATTTTTGGCTTGCTTCTGATGTCTATTTATCTTTAATGTTCAATGCGTATTCAATACGAATATTTGTTCCATTAAAATTTTTAGAATGCTATGAAATCTTTAATTTGAATTTTTATATGTTGATATTTTATTTTATATGAAAATAGGTCACTAAAAATAATAAAACTCTTAATGTTTGTGCTCCTTATACTAAGTAAGGATAACTTTTCTGATTAATGTTTTAATAAAAATGTACTTATTGTAATGTTTGATTTCGTATTACTAATTTTACAAGATTTATGAAACATACCACGTCATTTATAAACCCACTTATTACATCCTTTCCCCAAATCTCAATAATATATGATTTCATAAAAAAACATATTTTCCTTTAGAGAATCTATGAAAAGATTAGCCTGAGTTAATGAAATGGTTACAATTTTACTTACAAATGTTATAATATAATAATAATAACAATTTAATACAACTAACTTATAGTATGAAAACCAAAAGATAACCGAAATTACTATTGTTTGTCTAGAATGTTAATAAAAAATATGTGTAGGATTCATTATAAATCAAATTTCACACTAACTTTTTCAAAAATAGTCAATTATTCAAAAATAATCAACTTCAATGCCCAAATGTTTTATGCAGAACAACCTTTAAAGAGAGGCTTAATACCGCTTTTAGTCCCTAGTTTGGGAGGGTTTGTTCAATATGGTCTTACCTTTTTTTTTCCATAACAATTGATCCCACCTTTTGAAAAAACTGTTCAATTGACTCCTTTTTTGTTACGACGTCAATTTTCTAACGGTGCTGGTTACGACGTTAATAAGATCTTTCATGCATTCACCTATCCAAATGTTATTTTAACAGTCTTGACATAATGTTATGTTAAAAATCATGTCATCATCGTATACAATAAGGACTATAATAAACAATTTAAACTTGAATANGNGACCACTATGAACAAAAAGNACTNAATTGAACAGTTTTTTCAAAAGGTGGGATCAATTGTTATGGCAAAAAAAAGGTAGGACCATATTGAACAAACCCTCCCAAACTAGGGACCAAAAGCGGTATTAAGCCTTAAAAAGACTATATATTATGAATTAGAAAATAGTATCTGACTATCACATCACAAAATCCACTTTTAACTAAGTCTTTGTCCATTTCATTTACCATTAGCTAAAAAAAACATATTCAATACATTTTTATTTATTTCTATTTTTTCAAATTGTAAGGACTGTGAAATAAATCAGCTGATGGGTGAGCACACGTGACAATTTCTAATTGGGTACTTAATTAAAAAGGGAAAACATATGAACAAAAGCACTACGATTACATTTCTAAAATGTAAGTTACAAGCTGATCCCATTTTGTCTCTGAAAGTGCAACTCAACCCTCTGCTAAAGCTCATTTTCCTGCTCCCTTACTTTTTGATAGGAAATAATATATTTGATTATAGTTTACCTTATTTGTCAAAATTATGTCATCAACATAAACAAATATATATAGAGTGGCAGCAGTGTTGTGGTAGACAAATAAAGATGGATCTGTCTTGCTTCCGAGGAACCCAAGACTGAGCAAAAACGAGCTGAATCGTTGAAACCATGCAAGAGGGGCCTGTTTGAGACCATAAAGAGCTTTCCGAAGTCGACAAACATGATTTGGGTATCGAGGATCAATGAACCCAGGAGGTTGTTCCATATAGACAGGATGTCTCAGGTGCCCATTCAAGAATGCATTGTTGACATCTAATTGATGAAGAGGCCAATTATTCATTACTGCTAGAGTGAGAATGACACGAACAGTGGCAGCTTTAACAACAGGACTGAAGGTGATACGCGAGGCCCAAGACCCATAAATAAAGACCACTAAACATAACCAAGGAGAATGATAAAATGGTCATTGTCACATAAGGAGGGGTGCTCTTATCAAGATAGGGGGCTGCATTAGGGAACTTCTCCTACACATTCAGATTTAGCATTTTAGCTTTATGTTCACGTGCTTGAATAAGCCTTTCTAGAAGGCTTTCACCTTTTCCACATGGGAGAAAACATGGCAGTTGATCCATCATTTACGAATCACTATTTCCATGCTTTAGCTTCATGAATGTATCTATAAATTCATGGAAGCATCACTTGTACAACACTTTTGGAATATAGTAAAGAATTTTTGCTGAAATGAATAGCAAACTTCTTTCTCCAAGAGTCACTTCCCAAGCTTGCTTCTCCATTGCAACTTTCTTCCACTTGTTGGAAGCCTTCTGAGTTGTGATCCATTCCTTCAAGCTAGCATCCATATCACCTCTTCCATACACTTCCTTTCCGTTGCCAATACCTCCAAATTCCATATCTGCATCTGCACATCATCAACCGGTACTGTTCCATTGGATTGCAACCACTGCCATGCTTCTTCTCACCTCCAGTCTCACGGATCTGCAAGATTACATCAAGCCTTGATGTATTAAGTGGTATTCAGAGAAAGGTTCAAGTCAAAACCATGAGATAAATGTCATTTTCTTCCATTTCTATACTGTCAGAAAAATCCTGCACTGTCTTGAATCTGTCTTCATTTGTCTGGCCATTTGATTTTGATTTTCAGGTTCTGTTTGAGTCTTCTTTGATACTAGCTGTGTTTGCTTGAGTCATTTGCATTTTCATTCGGTTAATCCTTGTTTTTGTTTTGAGTTTTTTTTCGTTTGAGCATCTAAATGTATCTCTCGGTCATGTCCAAGTTAACTTTGCTTTTCTGTCATTAAATCTGGTTTTTAAACCAAGTTTTAACTAGCTGACATTGTCCTGGATTTGGCTACACCGATTAAGAGCAATGACTGGTTATGAGAAGAGCTCAGGTGTTTAATTTGTGCCATCCATCTCAGATCTGTACATTTCTATTTCTGGAAAGTTTGTTTCAGCAAAATCAGTTACTGTTGCATTGGTCAAATTCTAGTTTACTATGCTGTTGAACTAAAACTGCCTGATGCAATGCCTGAACCATTTTAATCATGAAGTAGCTTTGTTCTTCGGTTGGTTTCAATGCTGGAATGTTCAATTGTGGTTGTCAAATGCAGTTAACCGATCTGCACTCATCCTTGGGAGTTAAATTTGTGTGTTGAGTAAGATTGTGTATTAGATCATTGCCAATCATCTGTATCATGTTTCTGCTGTTTTGAGCAATTTTCAAATACTGTTTTCAAGCCAATTGCAAAGTCCAAAGTCAAGTCGACATCGTTTTCTGAATTTTGACTAATCAAGTTGTAAAAATTGAGCTGTATAAGGAACTGCACTATTCAAATTTGATTTCTGCACTGTTTTTGTCCACAATATATGATTAAACAAGTCATATTCCATTAGTGAAACATGTTAGAATCATCATAAGGTGCATCTAGTCAGTTCTGCGCAATTTGCATATAGCACATCTTCAATTTTCCAGCCCAAATTGTACTGCCGAGAAGCTATGCAGAGTTTGTTTCATTCCAAAGTGTAATTGTTGTTTGATTCTAAAAATATGGGTGTAGAAGTGGTGAGCAAAGCATAAAGCAGAGAAGATGGTTGGTAGTGTTAGAATTGCTGCAACGGAATAATTAGTGTGGAACAAACCAAGAGGGGGGGGGGTGAATTGGTTATTTCTTTTTCGCGTGCCTTTAATAATTTTTCTCTTTAATTTTTCTTACCAAGCTAATAATAAAATATAAACCAAGAGTAAGGGAAAGAGAAAAATGCACAGGTGATTTTATCCTGGTTCAGATCACAAGGATCCTACGTCCAGTCGCTTATCTCTTAACAAGATAAACCTTTTTCACTATCACAAAACAATTACAAATATTAGTCACAAAGAAAAAATAATTTGTAAAAGTTTAGAAATACCACCTCTCTTGAAACCACAAGAGATGAACTTACAAACACCTCCTTTGAATAGTCACAAAGGATGACCACCTCCTCCGAATGCTTCACGAAGGATGATTATCGTCCAATCACTTCCTCAGACACACCAAGGATGAGCAAGCTATTCCTCCGTCACCGCAGTAGCACTTCAGGGCTTTGCAGACAAGAGTTTCCTTAGCTTTAGTAGTCTCACAGAGTTCTCAATAGAATTCAGAGGTTCTTAACTCAAGGGAAGAGTTAGATTCGAAATAAGAGGTGAGCCATTTTATAGTCTCAGCTCAATACTCTTCCATTCTTNGAAAACAGGCCATCCAACGCTTTTAATCGATTAACATAAGTATTAATCGATTAAAATGAGTACAACGGCTAGTTTTTCAAATCTGAAACACCCAACGGCTAGTGTTAATCGATTATTCTTAGGATTAATCGATTAACTAATCGATTAAAATTCACTTTAATCGATTATTCCAGTGGCAATTGGGTTTTCANTGCTGGCCACGTTTTAATCGATTAAAACTTGGTTTAATCGATTAAAACAGCTTGTGGAAGATTCCCAATAAAGATAAATTACATATAAGCCACAAGAATCAACCCTATTACATTTTAGAGCACTATTACATCATTTTTTATTATTAACAAAGCTTTATAAAATGCGGAGATCTTCAATCCTTCTTTGTGAATATTGTCTTGTGCAAATCTGTTCATCATCAAAACTCCATCTTTTAATTTTGCTAACATTCTCCCCCTTTTTTATGATGATCAAAAACTATCTCCAAGTTTAGAGCTGAAAGCTTTTTAATAATCTGAAAGAGGAAACAACTCATAGAGGAAGAAAGCATTAGAAAATAAAGGATCTCTTTAAATAATATTCTCCCCCTTTTTTGATCATTAGAAAAAAAATTATATAAATGTCTCCCCCTTAATGAAAAGAAAGTATGCATAAAATAAAACAAGAACATCAACATTTTATTAAATTTAAGGCAAGCATACATTTATAAGGATAAGCAACAAAACATTCAAAGATGATCTAGAATTCATCACTTTCATCACTATTAAAGTGTTGTTTTAGTCCAGAAATCCTAGTGTCGAGGTTCCGGAGATGGGTACAAATTTCCTCATGGCGAGTGTTTTGAATATTCATCATTTCATGCTGAAGGCGAGCCATCTCAGTCATTTGTCTAGATAGACTCTCTAGACTATACTCTTCATTTATTTGAGAGGAGCCAGCAACATTGGT
>NW_014541837.1:1396708-1404305 GCF_000741045.1 Vigna radiata var. radiata
TCCCAATAAAGATAAATTACATATAAGCCACAAAAATCAACCCTATTACATTTTAGAGCACTATTACATCATTTTTGATTATTAACAAAGCTTTATAAAATGCGGAGATCTTCAATCCTTCTTTGTGAATATTGTCTTGTGCAAATCTGTTCATCATCAAAACTCCATCTTTTAATTTTGCTAACAGGTAGGTGGTAATGTCAGCAAAATGACAAGGCCTAAAAATACCTGATTTAGCGCATGTGACCATAGGATGAGTAGACTGGACACTACGGTGTATTTGTGGTTGAGTATGAAGCATGGAAACAACAGTTGAAGGAGTATCTTCAGCAGGACATAGACCACAAGGTGTGGTTGATGAGTGCACAGTTTCCTTGGATAGTGGCAAAGAAGAAACTGGTGCAGAAATTTCAGGTGTTAAGGGTGGTTCAGCAAATGAAGAAAAACCCAATCCGGAAATTGGAGATATAGTTCCTGTTTTTGAACACGGAAAATAAAGTTCATCAAACTTGGCATGTCTTGTTATGTATAACCAGGAGGTTGAAGGATCCAAACATTGAAATCCTTTATGGTTGCTGCTGTATCCAAGAAAAATACAAGGTGCACTGCGAGGAGACAATTTGTTAGTGGCATAATCACGAAAACAAGGATAAACCCGGCAACCAAAAGGATGAAAGTGAGCATAATAAGGAGGAGTATTATATAAGGTCTCAAATGGAGAAACATGATTTAGAAGAGTGGTTGGTAACCGATTTATGACATAAACAGCACAACAAAAGCATGTAGCCAATAATGAGCAAGGAGATGTGAACGAAAAAGCATTGCAAGACCCGTTTCAGTGATGTGACGATGTTTGCGTTCAGCTCTACCATTTTGGGCTGGTGTATGAGGGCAAGACATAAGATGAAGAATTTCAGCTTCATTTAGTAAGGTCTTGACTTTGTTATTATTGAATTTGGTGCCACCATCACTTTGGAAAGTTTTTATAGTAGTATGAAACTGATTTTCAACAAATTTCTTGAACTGGACAAAGACATTATAAAAATTAGATTTCAAGTGCATTGGATATAACCAAGTGAATCTGGAATAGTCATCAATGAAAATCACATAATATTGAAACCCAAATTTTGAACAAATGGGAGCAGGTCCCCATAAATCACAATGAATTAAATCTAGCACATGCGATGCGCGTTTCTCATTTATGGAATAAGGTAGTCTTTTGCTTTTAGCTAATTCACAAGAGCCACAAATGGAAGGAGTTGGTAAAGTAGAAGATAAAGACAAAAAACCTCTTTTTCTTAAATGGGAAATAGTATCAAAGTGAACATGACCCAAACGATAATGCCACAATTCAAATGATCCTCGTAGCTTATTGGAATTTAAAATAGAAACAAAGGCATTTTGACCATGCTCCAATACATATAAGTTGTGCTCACGCCTCCCTTTTGCTAGAATTTCCTTTGTACCCCTTTGCCGAAGCAGAAAAGATGTGTCAGTAAAGATAGCATCCACAGGAAAGTCACGTGTCAGTTTGCTAATTGAAATGAGATTCTTTTGGAGTCCAGGCACAACAAGAATATCAAGAAGGTTTAAATTATTTGTCAAACGATGATATCCAATATAGGAAATGGGGAGAGCATTACCATTTCCAATAGTAACTGTGTGATTTCCAGAATAAGGCTCAATTGAGTCTAAATCAGATGAGTTTGTTGTCATGTGTGCTGAAGCTCTAGTATCGAGGTACCAATCAGACTGGTTTGAATTTGATAGAGTGCAAGAATTTGCAAATGATTCAGCAAGATTGGTAGATTGAGGTGGGCCACCTTCATAACGTTGATGGCAAGATGTGGCGTAATGACCTTCCCTTCGGCAGATTTGGCAATGGATAGGACGACGTCCTCTGCCGCGACCACCACGACCTGAGTATTGGTAACCACGACCTGTTTTGCCAGTTGAGAAAGAGCGCGATCCAGATTGAAAACGTGTATTGGATGATTGAGAGGAACGTTGAGTAGTGGTATTAAAAGCAGCTTGAGAGGGAGTAGATTCAACGGCATGTAAATACATTTCAAAACTCTCGGCACTAGAAAGAAGATCACGAAAAACAGGTAGTGGTCGCATGGCTAATTGAGATGCACCAAAGCTAGTGAAAGTGGGACCTAAACCCCGTAAGAACCAGTGTAATTTATCTAAATCATCCACTGGTCTACCCATAAGACTGAGTTGATCACATAAGCCTCGAAACGTTTTGGAAAACTCCATAACAGTGGATGAGCCTTTTGTAAGGTGCAACAGTTGATCTCTGATCCTAATTTCTCTTTGCTTGGAGTCACCACTGTAGAGGGATTCAAGAGTAGTCCAGATCTGTTGTGCGGTGTCACAGTGCAGTACTTCCGCTAGAGTCTCTTCAGTAAGGGAGGCCTGAAGAAGACTTACAAGTCTTTGATCTTGTTGTTTCCACGTAATAAAGGTTGGATTACGAACCGTCAAAGATCCATCAGCAGCAGGAAATTTCGCAGGAGGAGTTATGATTGAGCCATCAATATGACCATAAAGGGCCTGTCCTTCGAGAAGAGGAAGGAGCTGACGACGCCAGCGAATGAAATTGGTTGAGGTGAGGCGTATGTTTAACATGTGAATCATGGTGTTAAAGGAAAAAACACCATCAGTATTAGCCATAGGGAAGAAAAGAAAAGAAGAAAGGGTAAGGAAGGATCGAAATAGATAATTTACTATCTTAAGACAGAATCAATTATGCAGAAACTAAATAAGGTAAACTGTAATCAAATATATTATTTCCTATCACTTTCTCTCATTTCCCCTCACCAAACCACTGAATCTTTGATTAGGTGATACCCTAGAGATCACAACTTAGAAGGCCATGTTCTTATCGATCAACTAGCTGTTTTCTTTAACTGGTAAGTTTGATCCCCTTTCTCCATGTGACTGTTTGGGTTGTGTTCATGCAATCCATCTTGTTGCATGTAACGATCTCTGCGTTTTCTCTCAAATTCTAGCTCTTATCATGTCTTAAAAACTAATTCTATCTTTAATTTGGGGATTTATAGGTGTTGTCAAATTTCTAGGGTGCAAGGTGTCTATCTATATCATACTGTGAGTTGTGACCTTGAGAGGTAAGCAAAGCTTGGGTGTTTTCTTGTTCTAATTTGGAAATTGGGGTTGCATGAATTGGGTAGTTAGCTTGGGGATAAATTTTTATGGTATATATATATATATATATATATATATATATATATATATATATATATATAATATATATATATATTTTCTTTATATATATATATATATATATATATATATATATATATATATATATATAAAGTTAATTTAGTGAAATAATGATATATGAATTGTGAATTTAAAATCTGTATGTTATGTTAAATTTTGCTTTGCATGTCAACCGTGAAATTGGATGAAACTATGAGAGTGATGATATTGAATGATTTAATGATGTAGAGTAGTTGGATAAATTGATTCTCTGTTAAACTGTACCTGGACAAGTACATAAGCAAAAATATGAGAGTTAGAATCAAATTAGAGGAACTCGGGTAGTCATATTTTGAATTGGGTATCCCAGGTGGTTTTGGTCATTCTAGACCCTTTAGATAAGTCAAATGTGACTTGTTAGGAGCCTTAAAAGTGGTAAAAAAAATTTCTAACTTGTAGAATTAGAATTGAGCATATAGGTTGGTGAAATTGAGTTAATACTGGTTTTAAGGGTAATTGAGAGGGAGTGATATGGTCAAATTTAGCAAACTTAGCTGGAGTTTGTTCTGGGGGATCGAGTAAGCAAGTCAATTAGAACTTAATTGAGCCATTTCCAAAATCTAAAACTGTGAAAAATGGTAGAATTGAACTTAGGCTTCTAGGAGAAGGAAATTGAGTTTTTAGATTTGATGGCAATGTCTAAACACTATGTGTGCGGTTGTAATAATCTAAACAAGTTTAATTCTACATATAATTTGATTCACTACTACAAAAAAGTGCATAGATAGCGCTTTTTAAGCGCTAACTATGTGTGCGCTATCTATATCTATTAATAGATAGCGTTTCTAGAAAAAGCGCTATCTATGTGCGCGCTATCTATAGATAGCGCTTCTAGAAAAAGCGCTATCTATTATCAGCCACCAATAGATAGCGCTTTTTTAAATAAGCGCTATCTATTGGTAGTTGACAATAGATAGCTCTTAATTAAAAAAGCGCTGTCTATTGGTGACTGACAAAAGATAGTGCTTATTTAAAAAAGCGCTATCTATTGATCTAAATTTTTTTTTAAAAAAATTAATTTTAAAATAAAATAAAAAATATTAATTCTATTATGTACAAACTCACACTATCTATTGGTTCTATTGTATACCAAAAAATATAAAATATTGAGAAAAATATNACAAATGTCTTAAAAAAATGTTCATTAATATTGTTTAATCGTTTAGTACGTGTCATAACAATACATTGCTTTATAAGATAATATATACAATTATAACATATTTCAGTACTTACAAGCATGTATTTTAATTTTTGCTGCTGCCGACACTTAATTTTGAGGATTCTTGGCTGGAACGTCCAGAATATTGAAGCACTCTTTTCCTTTTATTTTTGTCAAACGTTGATTTACTTTTTGTTGTAGTAAGTTTGGATTCACTTGCTTGCGATTCACTCGGTGCTTTTAGTTGTTTCATTCTCGCTGCTTTAATTTGTTTATTCGGTGATTTATTCCAAAAGGTGCAGCTGCCACACTTTTATATTTATTACATATCTATTTTTTTTTAATTAGAAAGATTCTAAAATATATTATTTCACATTACAACAATAATCGTTTTATAAAATTATTTCTATAAATTATTAAAAATTGTAATTTTATATTACGTCTATTTATTATATAACTACAATAATTAAACGTACATATTTAAATTTATTTATTTAAATATAATAATAAATATATTTTAAAATCGTGAATTGAAAGAAGAATACAGTGACTTGAGAAACGAGCTTACAAACTTCAAGTCCCTGGTCATGAGAGCACTGCCTCAAGCTTCAGACACTCCTTCCATCGTCCCTCCGACACAGCCACGACCCTCCCCGTCACCCGCCGTCTCTCGACAACCCACATTTTGTTATTGATCATAGTTGTTAGAACATACTGATGTTAGTACATTTGGATGTTAGTATATTATGATTTTGCTACATTATCTTTTCTCATAAATGGATGATATGGCGACATTATGATATTGTTATAACATAATGGATGTTAGTACATTATGTTATTGTCAGAACATAATGGATGTTAGTACATTATGATATTGTAAGTACATTATGATTTTTCATCAAATCAGATGATTTTGGGATGCACAATATGCAGGTCTGTCTGTGGTTTGAAATTGTTATGCAGGTATATGTGGTTGGATAACTGCATGTAGCCGAAGGCTTTTACCCTTTGGTAATTACCGACGGCTTTTGCCCCTCCGTAATTACCGAAGGCTACTACCCTTCTGTAATTACGAAAAGTCGTCGGTAAAGGTTAGCGACAAAGGTTTTACTGACGACTTTTTGGCCTTCGGTAAATAGTCGGTATTTGGTCATTACCAATGGCTACAGGTTATTTCCAAGGGATTACGGCGCAAAGCTCGCATCTTGTTCGCGATAAGGGTTTGCGATTTAAGCTCATGGTCCTTCTGTAGATTTTTTGTTCTTGTGGTTTACAGGTTTGATGGTGTTGGGGATGGAGATGTGATGGTTGCAAGTTCTCGCGTTGAATGGCGCGATTCTTATGGTGGCGACGACCTGAAGTGGGCTTTGCGGCTGGACAGTGATGGTGATGCTTCACGATGGTGATGGCACGAGGCAATGGCGGCGGTGAGGTCGCACTTGGGTTTGCGATCCTGTTAGGAGAGGCGCTTTGGGTCGAAACGAGTTCCATGGTTGATGCGTCAATGGAGGAGATGACGGCCATGGTGAGGACGCGATTCTAGGTTCTCTCTGCCTCGTATTTTGGAATTGATCTATGGTGATGTTGATGACAGAAGGTTGTACCACCAAAGCCCACTCTGTTCCAATTGTCATTATTTACCCTATCTAGATTTTCATTGGAATTATCAGATCCAGGATTCCAATTGTTATTTTTCGGATCAGAAGCCCAGTTTCCACTGCTTCTAAAGTTCTAATTGCTTTTCATGTCCAAGTTGGAATCTTGATTTCCAGGCTCCGTACGTCCAGAACTCTAGTAAGAATTCCCGTTGGTAGATTTCTTTTCAATTCAGCCATAACAAGATCTAGAGTTCCAATTGCTTTTCTGACCCCAACCATTCCCTTGATACGTCGTGGTTCTGTTGTGGATGAATGGTCGTGGCAGCGTTCTGATGGCGACTTCACTTATGCGGCGCGACAAGTTGATGGTGGTGGATAGGGTTTGGCTGCGGTGGAGGAATTAGGGTTTCTAGTGTTTGGGGAAAGCAAAATTGACGTGGCAGGAGGGATTAGGTGACCGAAAGATTAAGAAAACAATTGAAAAGGACCTGCCATATCATCAATCCATTAACACCATTAGTGTTTTTTTAAAGAAAGAAACGACGTTGACACAAAATTTTTTAATTAAGAACCAACTAGACACTATTTTTAAAATAGAGACCTAATTGACATAACCGAACTATGGGCAAAAGAGACTATTAAGCCTAATCTTAAACATGTAATATTATATTTTAAATTAATAATTATTTCCTGTTAATTATTGAATTTCAATTTATA
Organism: Vigna radiata var. radiata; assembly: GCF_000741045.1. Lineage (NCBI taxonomy): Eukaryota > Viridiplantae > Streptophyta > Magnoliopsida > Fabales > Fabaceae > Vigna > Vigna radiata. Next base: position 1,403,471 of record NW_014541837.1, read on the forward strand.
TAAAATATTTTATTATATGTTATGATATAATAATGTTATTATAAAATGATTTCTATAAGTTATTAAAAAAAATTAATTTTTATATTATGTCTATTTATTATATAACTATAATAATTAAATATACATATTTAATGTAAGGGCCTGTAAAGAAAAATAGTAATAATAAAGGGGTTGTTAGGCCTTCTTTGAGGCAGCCAGACCCATAAAAACTAAAGGTACCTTAGCCTTAGAAGGGGGCTTTTAGAAATCAGATTTCATAAGCCACTTACATTCTCTCTCTAGAACACTAAGTTCCTAAAATCCTCTGCCTTCTCTCTAAAATTCTCTCTGCCTTCTCTCTAACCCTCAAACACACTGACTCAGTGCATTTCCCTTTAGGTGGCACCTTCGTTGTCGTAACGTCAAGGGCTTCGTTACCATCCGAATAATTTTGCGTTCTTCAGCGGGTAAGCAGTTTCTCCTTTTTCCGCTATTTACGGACCCTAGGGCAGGCAACTCTGCTGGTTGCATGTGCCTTGTGCGTTCTTCCTTCCGTCCTTGTTCATTCTAAATCTAAGGGTTGTGTTCTATCACTAGTTTGGTGATCTGTAGGTCCTGTTCAAGGTTCTGTGTGGAATTCACTGTTTAAAGTGTTCTAGCCAACTGTTTTGCGCTACCACCAAGGTAAGGGGAGCTAACTATATAAGTATTTTGTTGTTCTGATTAATTCCTGAATTTATGAGAAAATATGTTGAATTGCGTTTGTACACTGGTTAACTCTGTTTTAATGCTCTATGCATGTGAAATTTAACTGTGATATATTGTTTGATATTTAATTGTCTCTGTTTTAAGTATT
>NW_014541837.1:1405465-1410757 GCF_000741045.1 Vigna radiata var. radiata
TATCTGTGTAGAATCTCTCGGTGAGATTCTTAGTGTTTTAAAATGAAAGTAGGGGCTCAGCCTTGGGAGTCATTATGACGCTTCAATGGTCAATCAAACTCACTTAGAGAGGTTGAACCATGTGGTGAGAAGTAGCAGGAGGTCCTTAGTCTTGGGGGCTCCCAGTATGCCTCAAGAGGCGGAACGGACTGACCTCGTGTAAGGCAGGGTGGGGAATCCAAGTTTCATAAGTCACCACGGGTGCAAGACTCGCCATAGCCCGACTATCGTTTTAAAGTCCGGACGAGTCAAGTCTAGAAATTTGCATGCTTAGGTGATATTTTTGAATCTGTTTGAGATAAGTTGTTCTTTTATGTTGCATGTTTAATACAACTGTATGATTTTATATAATTAGCTCACCCTTGCCTTGTTTGTTGTTGTATGTTGTATGTATTTCTTTTGCAATGATCATTCATTTTTTAATGTGAGCAGAGGAGAATGAGGTCACCTTGGAGGACGCCTTGGAGAGGAACGAAAACACTGATGCTGCTCCTTAGTTCCTTAGGATTTCTGAACTGTTAATTTTCATTTGAATTCATGTATCTATTTTGAAAAACTCTAGCATTTTTCCATGTGCTTTAATTTCTTCTAACTTTCTGGATTACTGTAACCACAACCTAAATACTTTTCTTACTCTTAAACTGCTCTCTTTTATTATGTATGATGACGTCTTAAATTATATAATTATACGTTATATTTTGGGATGTCACATTTATGGTATTAGAGCAGTTTGTTCCTAGGATAACCTACGGGTTGCGGTTTTGTCGTGTCTTTCCTGTGGAAAGTTGAGTCTAAATGGTATGTCATACCATCTATTCCAAGTTTAGATAGTAAAAAAAAAATCGTATTTAACTGGAAGTTTTGAGAACAGAAAAATGTCTTGATAGGAGTAATGAGGGTGCACACTCATGACTCTTACCAGAGATGATTTTCCTTTCTTAATTCTGAAGGTTTGGGGTAAGAAAGAGTTGGGGTTATCCTACGTGTATGAAATGGTTTAATGCTTTTGTATGCAATTGTGGTTGGAGTCTGTTTCTGGGTCCTTGTGTATTAGATTCATGGAGAGGGGTGGAGGTAGTGGTTCTTCTAGTATAATTAGGATCTGTTTTGGGGTTAATTTAAGAGGATGCTAACTTAGTTTCAATTCCGTTTAACTAAAATATATGTTATGTTACTTGGTTATACTATCACTACATTACCATGTTTTTCTTTTCTAAGATACTGAAATTCACTTCCTATTGATTGAATGTAATGTTCTTGGTTGTTGACGTGAAATTATTGTATGAGCTTGTTGTGGTTAGGTATCTTGTTTGATCACTTGAATATGTTGTAATTATGTTTGATGAAGTACCTGCAGTATGGGTTTATATTTTAAATACTTTTGACTTGTTAATGTTATACTTCATGGGTAATGGCTGATTAGAGCCAACATCATTGTTGATATATTGGGGGTCACGAATTGGATGGTACAAAATGAGAAGGAACACGATTTTAATGTCTGCATTGCCTATAAAATGTTGGAATTGAATGAATGTTTGTGTCTTGGTATGATAGAGTGTAAGTCTGAAATTGATTTGATATAAGCATGAGTTTGGTTGTCCTTATTGTTATTTTTATTGTTATATTTCTCTGCAGACGTGTGATATGTGATGTTTATTATTTTCATTTGTAGTAAAAATGAAATAAACTCTATAGTATAAAATTATTTTTATTTCCAGCATACAAACTCGTGCTGTCAGAACCATACATCATAGTTTAGTATAAATTGATTTCTTACTTTTTTTTCCATCATGTTAGGGAGATGAGGTTATATTATTTTTTTTTTCTTTTTTTTAATCACGAAAGCTTTATCAATTTTGCCCATAATGTATTGTTTACTAAATCTTCAATTTATGCTTTATTCTAGCTTATTTTATTATTTCATCTCCACTTTATAATAATATTATAACTATCAGAGTTATTGTTTTAAATTAACACTAAAGCAATCTTTTTAATTCTACAACATATAAAATAGTTTTTGGGCTAATCCATGTTGTTTTGTTTCAGAATGTTTGGTCAAATTATTTCTGCGCACAAATCAATTTATTACTCTTTGTATCATAAATTCTATGTGCAAAAAAACAAAAAATTATTTGCATAGATTTGTAATATTCTCAATTGTTATATGATGTCTAATGTTCTAGTGATTTTATTAATTGTTCGATTCATGCCTCTCGATAGAATAAATATATAAAATTTGCACTTTAACATATATAGGATACAGTGCTGTAATTTCCAAGAAGTGTTCTAATTATCGTTATATTTTTATTTCAATGGTTGCAGGTGAACTATAATATTTTTGTGATTTACTTTACTCACATGAGTCATACTATTTCATAGAAACTGCAACTCTGTTTTATTTCATTAACCATCATGCTGTTATAAATTATGTTATGACTACCAAATTTTTGTTCACCACTGCAAATTATGTTGAATCCTGAATTGGTGTGTTGATTTAAACTGTTATGTACCTGTTGAGTATAAATTGACTTGTGTTATGATGCTGAAAATTGTGCGTGTAAAAATGTATTGGTTGTAAGCTGTTATGATGGGATTGATTGCTGAAATATAGATGGGTTTAGTGAAGATAAGAGGAATATAATTTTTTGCATAATTATTATATAAGTATGGGTACTGTAAGAAAACTTCTTGTTTGAGAAATAGAGAAAGGAAGAAGTGTTGTGAATTGGTAGAGGCTAAAGATGTGATCTATATTTTTATATCTTTATCGAACCATGTAGAAATTTCTTATATGTCTTATGAATATCTTTTCTTGCACTTCCATAATCTTCATAATTATTAATTGTTATTCCATAATGATTCTGTAATTTATAAGTAAATTTAAGCATTTTTTTTAGAATGTATTTTTATTTTAGATTTTAAAATATACAATTTGAAATATATTTATTTTATTTTGAAATAGACAATTTAAAATACAGAAGTTATAATTTAAGTCATATATTCTGAAAAAAATAAATAAATTTTAGATTGTATAATGTTAAATATATTTTGTATTTTATATTCTATGATGTATCATTTATGTTTAAATTGGTTGGTCACGTGATGCAAAGACCTTGTATAAACAATTATTAGTTTATGTGATGCTTTTATTAAAGGAATGAATCATACTTGTTCTTTTTAAAGTTTGGGAAAACCTTTTAAAGGATAGGAATACTATAACTTAGTTTTGGAAATGGCAATGCTAAGATTAAATAGTATATTACATTATATTATATATTACATAATATGCTTATTCTATAATTTTTTTTTGGTGAACCTTTTATATTATATAATATAAACTTATACATATATTAGATATATAATAGTATAGAAACGTTAACAAGTTATTTAGTTAACTTAGTTTTGTTAATATTATATTATAATATATCAATATTAGAATTATGTAAGTTTGACCTTTGATTAATTTATTGATTGGCATAAATTTAAATTATATACTATTATCATTAAAATAGTAGCTTTAGGTTTTGTTAGGAAATAAATATATAAATTAAGAGTGATAGAAAATGGGTAAGAGAAGTGAGAGTTTGAGTCAGTGGGAGTTGTAAGAGGTCATGAAGCTTGGAGGAAGTGATTGCGTAGAGAGGAAGATAATTTTCTAGGTATGGGAAGTTGTTTAATTGTGTGTGTGAATGACATGCTTCTCTCTACTTAATTGTGTTCACTCGAGTATTGTATGATGGGGAATTGAGTTATCAGATTTGACTGGGAAGAGGGTAGTGATGAATTAAGTATGAGAAATATGTTAAATTGATGTTTGAGTTGTATTGGGTTAAGGAAAATGGTTCTCCTCTGTTCACTTTGTGACCAGTAGTAAAATGGGACTATGCATATGTTTCTTGAGTTGTACCTTTTTCTGTGGTGATTGTAATATGGGAATATTATAAGGGTGTGATTTCTCTTAAAAGGAAAGAAGAACAAGATAGTTGTTTGGTGGAAATGGATATATAATGAGTTATGTTTTCAATTTTATAAATTAAGAAGTTGGTATAAAAATAAGTTTTTGTGATGTTAAGATGCATTAGGTGTGGTATAGGACGTTGTTCAGTGATATATATGTTTGGGTATTAGTATATTATAGGGCATGATTTTAAAGGGCTAAAAGAATATGGTTAATAGAAACTGTTATAAGGAGATTTTTTTTTTCATATGCAAAATAATAATATTAAGGTTGGTGCGGTGATTCTCTTATGGTATAAATTCAGAATCTGTCTTTTTGTTTGTTTGGGAATAAGTTGGGGGTCAATTGAATTAAATGATTATCTTTCACGTTATCTGGTGTATTACAATAATATACTAAAATTTTGTAACCAATAAGTTATCACATTAGGAAATCCATAATAAAGAGTGGTTTTTCATGTTAAGTAACGTCATTGGAGAGTAATATCATAGTAAAAATAGGTGATTGTATTAGAGGATGTGATAAGAGTAGGTTGTTTCTTCTCTCTAGAAAGTTTAATTTTCGAGGACGAAAATTTTTTATGTGTGAGAGAATGTAAGGGTCTGTAAAAAAAAATAGTAATAATAAAGGGGTTGTTGGGCCTTATTTGAGGCAGCCAGACCCATAAAAACTAAAGGTACCTTAGCCTTAGAAGGGGGCTTTTAGAAATCAGATTTCATAAGCCACTTACATTCTCTCTCTAGAACACTAAGTTCCTAAAATCCTCTGCCTTCTCTCTAAAATTCTCTCTGCCTTCACTCTAACCCTCAAACACACTGACTCAGTGCATGTCCCTTTTGGTGGCACCTCCGTTGTCGTAACGTCAAGGGCTTCGTTACCATCCGAACAATTTTGCGTTCTTCAGCGGGTAAGCAGTTTCTCCTTTTTCCGCTGTTTACGGACCCTAGGGCAAGCAACTCTGCTGGTTGCATGTGCCTTGTGCGTTCTTCCTTCCGTCCTTGTTCATTCTAAATCTAAGGGTTGTGTTCTATCACCAGTTTGGTGATCTGTAGGTCCTGTTCAAGGTTCTGTGTGGAATTCACTGTTTAAAGTGTTCTAGCCAACTGTTTTACGCTACCACCAAGGTAAGGGGAGCTAACTATATAAGTATTTTGTTGTTCTGATTAATTCCTGAATTTATGAGAAAATATGTTGAATTGTGTTTGTACACTGGTTAACTCTGTTTTAATGCTCTATGCATGTGAAATTTAACTGTGATATATTGTTTGATATTTAATTGTCTCTGTTTTAAGTAT
>NW_014541837.1:1411732-1424449 GCF_000741045.1 Vigna radiata var. radiata
TGATGAAAGTATGATCCAAGTGGGAAACTAAGTTCTATCTGTGTAGAATCTCTCGGTGAGATTCTTAGTGTTTTAAAATGAAAGTAGGGGCTCAGCCTTGGGAGTCATTCTGACGCTTCAATGGTCAATCAAACTCACTTAGAGCGGTTGAACCATGTGGTGAGAAGTAGCAGGAGGTCCTTAGTCTTGGGGGCTCCCAGTATGCCTCAAGGCGCGGAACGGACTGACCTCGTGTGTGGCAGGGTGGGGAATCCAAGTTTCATAAGTCACCACGGGTGCAAGACTCGCCATAGCCCGACTATCGTTTTAAAGTCCGGACGAGTCAAGTGTAGAAATTTGCATGCTTAGGTGATATTTCTGAATCTGTTTGAGATAAGTTGTCCTTGTATGTTGCATGTTTAATACAACTGTATGATTTTATATAATTAGCTCACCCTTGCCTTGTTTGTTGGTGTATGTTGTATGTATTTCTTTTGCAATGATCATTCATTTTTGAATGTGAGCAGAGAAGAATGAGGTCACCTTGGAGGACGCCTTGGAGAGGAACGAAAACACTGATGTTGCTCCTTAGTTCCTTAGGATTTCTGAACTGTTAATTTTCATTTGAATTCATGTATCTATTTTGAAAAACTCTAGCATTTTTCCATGTGATTTAATTTCTTCTAACTTTCTGGATTACTGTAACCACAACCTAAATACTTTTCTTACTCTTAAACTGCTCTGTTTTATTATGTATGATGACGTCTTAAATTATATAATTATACATTATATTTTGGGATGTCACATTTAAAATTGTTTATTTAAATATAATAATAAATATATTTTTTATCACAAAAATACAGAAAAAAAAAAACACTTCTGATGCACGAGTCACGAGTCTCGAGTCTCAGTAAAAAATTAAAAAATGACTTCAATTAGTTTTAATTTAATTTTTTTTAATGGTGAACTTTTAACTATTCGTACAGCTTTATGCCGGTGGGTGTGGATTGTACAATTGGACAATGACCAGACACTTTTTTTCAGAAATAAACAAATAGCCAATATAGGAAAAACTTCTTTTAACAACACTTTTTTAACAACTTTTTGACAACGTATACGTGGCAGCTTGTGATTGGTTCGTTTTAAATATTTTTTAAACATAAATTCAAATAGACCAATAAAATAATGACACATGTCCCGTTGTCAAAAAAATTGTCAAAAAGTGTTGTCAAAATATCATTGTCCTACATATTAATGTTTTCCCTCTACATACAGATATTTCACAAACCCAAACCTTTTACGTTTATTTAATACTATCTTTTTCTTTTCACTCTTTTCGGTATAAAAATTTATTTTTTTATAATTATTTTACCTTGTGATTCAAACTGAATATATATAAATATGTATGATCTCATTATTATTCGATAATATATTAGATTGATTTTAAGTGGCACATATTAGAAAGTAAACAAAAACAAGTTTCAGTTTTCTGTTACAATGCAGATCTAGTATAAATAATGTAACAGGCATCATTTTACAGTTTGAATAAAAAGTAGTGAAGTATTATTCAGTACCTTGTGCCTTATATGTTCTCTGTGTTGCGCTATTATCATTGATACTGTGAGAGGTTTGCATCGGTGGTCGGTGGTGGTGTGCTGGAGTAACTCTAGCAGAGAAGCGTAACTTTGCATTTTCACTCTAGAAGCTCGAGTCTGTGACCTTTCTGTCTAAGCACGTGGTGTATCTGCTTTTACTGCATCAGAGATTTTTATGTTTGGGTTTTTACGTTTTTAACCCTTGGTTTAATATGGTATCAAGAGCAGGGTTGTGAATCCTGGTGAGTGTGCAGTGGGTGCGTGACAGGCGACTGGAGGTGTGTGTTCTTTATCTGGTAGTGGGTGTATCCAGAGGAGAAGAAAGAAGGTTTCTTTGTGCAGAGTAAAATCAAAGAACCTGCAAGATTCTAGCAAGATCGTGATGGCAAGCTTCGGAGGTATACAGGGACCGTTGCCAATCTTTGATGGAATGCAGTTTGATGATTGGCGCATCAAAATGCGAGCCATTTTTGGATTTCAGGATGTCTCAGAAGTGATAGAGGATGGACTGCCTGTGTTGACTGAGAAGGCGTCTGAAGAAGAGAAGAAGAATTTCAAGATTCAGATGAAACTGGACAGCAAAGCTAGATTTCTTCTGTATCAGTGTGTCAGCCCTAAGATCTTCAACAAGATTTCTAAGGCTGCTACGGCTAAGGAGGCTTGGGATATCCTTGCGAAGGCATATGGTGACGGGGACAGAAATACAAAGGTGAAATTGCAAGCGTTAAGGAGACAATTTGAAGTTCTGATCATGGAGGAGAGTCAAACCGTGACAGAATATTTTGACAAGGTACAAGAATTGGTAAACAAGATGAGGGTGTGTAATGACACAATTTCGGATGAATATATTGTTGATAAAATCCTGAGAACCTTAACCCCAAGGTTTGACTATGTGGCTGCTGTCATCGAAGAAACTCGTAGAAGGNAAGTTATTGGAGTTGGTGAGCTGNTNCACTCATTAGAGGCTCATGAATTACGCATCAATGAGCGTAGGCAGTGTCAAGAGCAAGCTTTACAGGTCAGATCACAGTTGAAGGGGAAGAAAGGATTCAAGAAAGGTGAAAAGGGTAACAAGAAAGGCAAAGACTCACTGAACCAGCAAGGTGGAGAGTCCAGTGAGTCTGGAAAGGCTAAAAACCAGAAGGATGGTGAATGGAAATTTGATAAGAAGAAAGCCAGGTGTTATAATTGTCAGAAACTTAGTCATTTTGCCAAGGAATGCTGGAAAGGTGAAGGTGCTAAGAACAAACCAAAGAAGAGGGCCAATCTGGCCCAGGAGGAGGAATCAGATGAAGAACCAGTGATGTTGATGGCCAAAACCGAGGGAGATTCATCAGAAAATGATGTATGGTATCTTGATTCTGGGTGTTCTACCCATATGACAGGAAGAAAGGATTGGTTTGTGGGAATTAAGGAGGCTGCACAGGGGAAGATTCGCTTTGCAGATGACAGAAGTTTGAATGCAGAGGGGTCGGGCAGAGTTGTTCTAAGGGATGCAGGGGGAAAAGAAGTGGTAATTGAGGAGGTGTTGTATGTTCCAGGATTGAGATCAAACCTGTTGAGCTTGGGGCAGCTACTGCAAAAAGGGTATGCAATGAAAATGGAGAATGAATGTCTCAGTGTTTTCAATCAACAGAAGAAATTGGTAGTGCAGGCTCAGTTGTCACAGAACCGTACTTTTAGAGTTGTGATGAGTGCAGTAAAGCATCAATGCTTCACTGCATCAGAAAGCAAGGAGGAATGGGTTTGGCACTTACGGTTTGGACATCTGAATTTCAGAGATTTATCAATGCTAGGACAGAAGAAGATGGTTAGTGGTCTGCCTACAGTGGAAATTCCAGCAACCGTGTGTAAGGAGTGTGTGCAGTGTAAGCAAACAAGGGGAAGTTTTCAGAAGAATCTACCCCAGAGATCTGCAGAGAAACTAGGAGTTGTTTACTCTAATATTTGTGGACCTATGCAGGTTGAAACAGTGGGAGGCAACAGGTATTTTCTGCTGTTTATTGATGACTGCACTAGGAAGTGTTGGGTTTATTTGATTAAAAGAAAGAGTGAAGCACTGCAGGTATTTCAGAAGTTTAAAAAACTGGTGGAGAGGCAGTGTGGACAGGAAATTAAAGTGTTGAGGACAGATGGAGGAGAGTATACCTCCACTGAGTTTAAGGAATTCTGTGATGATGAGGGGATTGTACATGAGGTTACCCCTCCCTATACACCACAGCACAATGGTGCAGCAGAAAGAAAGAACAGAACCATATTAAATATGGTTAGATGCATGTTGAAAAGCAAAAATCTGCCAAATTATTTGTGGGGTGAGGCTGTGGTGACAGCCACCTATATACTGAATTTATGTCCTACGAAGAGGTTGGAGGGCATGACACCTGAAGAGGCATGGACAGGGGTGAAACCAGATGTTAAACATCTGAAAATATTTGGATCTGTATGCTACAGGCATATTCCAGATCAACTGAGGAGAAAGCTTGATGACAAAGGTGTACCACTTATTCTTGTAGGTTATAATCCTACTAGAGGATACAAACTGTATGATCCTGCATTAAGGACAACATGTATCAGCAGGGATGTGGTCGTAGATGAGAGTGGAAGTTGGCAGTGGAAAGCAACTGAGGAGATACCATCAACCATTACTTTGGAAGATGCAACTGCTACAGTTGAAACAGAGGAGAATAGAGAGAATGACAGAACTAGGAGGTCATCCAGAACCTCACAGCTGCCTGCACACTTGAGGGACTATGACTTGTCCTATGAGGCTACTCTCACATCAGAAGGGCAGTTTGTGCATTATGCACTCATTACAGAGGCCGAACCCGTAGAGTTTGATGAAGCAATGAAAGATGTAAGGTTGTACAATGCTATGAAGGAGGAAATTGATTCCATAGAAAGGAATCAAACCTGGGAGCTGGTGGAATTACCCTTTGGGAAAAGACCCATAGCGTTAAAGTGGGTGTATAAGGCGAAGATTAATCCACAGGGTGCTGTAGTGAGACACAAAGCACAGTTGGTAGCTAAGGGATTTTTACAAAGGGCTGGAATTGATTATGGGGAAGTGTTTGCCCCTGTAGCAAGAGTGGAAACAATTAGATTAGTGATATCCCTAGCCACTAAATTTGGCTAGTCTTTGCACCAGCTTGATGTGAAGTCAGCCTTTCTAAATGGAAGACTGGAGGAGGAGGTATATGTATTGCAGCCACAAGGTTTTGAAGTTAAAGGGCAGCTGGACAAAGTATATAGGCTGAGAAAAGCTCTCTATGGGCTTAAACAGGCTCCAAGGGCCTGGAATCAGAGGATTGATGGATTCATGGAGAGTATGGGTTTTGAGAAATGTGTCTCNGAACACGGACTATATGTGAGGTGNTGTCANCACNANGGCAAAGTGGAGAAATTGATTGTGTGCTTATATGTAGATGACTTATTAGTCACGGGGGGCAGTGAAGAATTAATTCTAGACTTCAAGACACAAATGTTGATGGAGTTTGAGATGAGTGATCTTGGGAAACTCAGCTACTTCTTAGGAATTGAATTTACTGAGACTGAAAGTGGAATTGTGATGCATCAGTCCAGATACGTGTTAAATCTGCTGAAGAAATTTGAAATGGCAGATTGCAATGCAGCAAGTACACCAGCAGAAGTAGGGCTGAGACTTGAGAGAGAACCGGAGGAAGAAGCTGTTGATCCAACAACTTACAGAAGAATGGTGGGAAGCTTGAGGTATCTTTGCAATACCAGACCTGACATCAGTTTCAGTGTTGGAGTTGTTAGCAGGTTTATGGAATGTCCTAGGATATCTCATTTAAATGTTGTGAAAAGAATACTAAGGTATTTACAGGGTACTCATTCCTATGGCATTATGTTGAAGAAAGGGAAAAGTGTAGAAGAAGTGCAAATCACCTCCTACTCTGATGCGGACTGGTGCGGAGATAAGAATGACAGAAAGAGCACAGCAGGGTATATTTTTTTTGTGGATGGATCTCCAATTTCATGGAGTTCTAGAAAAGAGTCGGTGGTTGCTTTGTCATCGTGTGAGGCAGAATACATAGCTGCCTGTGAAGCCACGTGTCAAGCAGTTTGGTTGGAAATTCTATTAAAAGGGCTGAAGTTGGAGTTTGCTGGGAAAGTAAGGCTATTTGTTGACAACAAATCTGCCATAGATTTGGCTAAGCATCCTGCATCTCACGGCAGGAGCAAGCATATTGAGACAAGGTTTCATTATATTAGGGAATAGGTAAGCAGTGGAAGACTAGAGGTTGTACATTGCAGATCTGAAGACCAGCTAGCAGATGTACTAACCAAAGCTCTGAAGGGTGAACGCTTTCTGACACTCAGAAAGCAGATCGGGGTGGTTTGAGTGGAGATTGGCGAGAGTTGTGTAGATCGGACCAGAGGAAGGGCAAAAACGTAGTGTTTTCGCCAGAACGAGTGAGATCGGGCCGGAATAGTGCAGATCGACCAAGGAGAAGAGTTTTTCTCCGATTTAATCGGTAGAAAACGCTCAAAATCAAAGAAGATGTTTTTACCGTTTGTTTTTCAGAAATTTGTGTTTTGTTTAGGAGGAGTATTAGAAAGTAAACAAAAACAAGTTTCAGTTTTATGTTACAGTGCAGATCTAGTATAAATAATGTAACAGACATCATTTTACAGTTTGAATAAAAAGTAGTGAAGTATTATTCAGTACCTTGTGCCTTATATGTTCTCTGTGTTGCGCTATTATCATTCATACTATGAGAGGTTTGCATCGGTGGTCGGTGGTGGTGTGCTGGAGTAACTCTAGCAGAGAAGCGTAACTTTGCATTTTCACTCTGGAAGCTCGAGTGTGTGACCTTTCTGTCTAAGCACGTGGTGTATCTGCTTTTACTGTATCAGAGATTTTTATGTTTGGGTTTTTACGTTTTTAACCCTTGGTTTAACAGCACATATAGATGGACTTGTCATTATTTCTGCCATTCATATTAAAATTTAATTATAAAAACCAAAGTATCAGACAACCATTAATATTAAGAAAATATAAGGTAGTGTTTAATTCCAAGGTGGACGTTTTAAATTTACACGTTTTTCAATTATTGAATCATGCTAAAAAGTTAATAATTCAGGTAAACAAGTTGGCTCTATATGTACTTGAATATGAGCAGCAGGGAAGCTGCAAATTGGAGACAGACAAAAATGGATGCATCTTCTATGCACATAGCAATGTTTCCATGGTTTGCCATGGGTCATTTAACACCTTATCTCCATCTCTCCAACAAATTAGCAAAGAGGGGACACAAAATTTCCTTCTTCATCCCGAGAAGAACACAATCCAAGTTAGAGCAATTCAACCTCTTCCCAGATCTCATCACCTTTTACCCTATCAATGTTCCTCATGTTGAAGGTCTTCCTCTTGGTGCAGAAACTACTTCCGATGTGTCTGTCTCCTTAGCTACACATATCATGACAGCTATGGATCGCACTGAGAGGGATATAGAGCTTCTCCTCGTAGATTTAAAGCCACAAATTGTTTTCTTTGACTTCACATATTGGCTACCAAGCATTACTTCTCGCTTGGGGATCAAGTCCTTTCTATACTTGATTATTACCCCTGCCACGATATCTTACACAGCAGTCCCTGAAAGGATGAACCACAAGGGTACCTTAACTGAACTTGACCTTATGCTACCCCCTCTTGATTACCCCGTATCATCTATCAAACTTCATCCACATGAAGCTAAGTTCCTTGCTTCTATGAGGAACTTGGAGTATGGTAGTGGTATTCTATTTTATGATCGCGTCTATGGTTGTCTAACCTTATCAGATGCAATTGGGTTCAAAGGTTGTAGAGAAATTGAGGGGCCTTTTGGTGACTACCTTGCACAGCAGTTTCGGAAGCCTGTTCTCCTTTCAGGTCCTGTCATACCTGAGCCACCCAACACTGTTTTAGAGGAAAAATGGAGTACGTGGCTTGGAAGGTTCAAGGATGACACTGTGGTTTTCTGTGCACTTGGGAGTGAATGGAAATTACCACACGATCAATTCCAAGAATTGGTACTGGGTCTTGAACTTACGGGACTTCCATTTTTGGCTATTGTAAAAGTTCCAATTGGGTTTGAGACAATTGAAGCTGCGCTGCCAGAAGGGTTTAAGGAAAGGGTTGAAGGGAGAGGGATTGTTCAGAGTGGATGGATACAACAACGGTTGATTTTAGGACACCCATCAGTGGGTTGCTTCATAACACACTGTGGTGCTGGTTCGTTAACTGAGGCATTAGTAAATAAGTGTCAAATGGTGTTACTGCCACAACTTCGTGGTGACAATGTCATTAATGCAAGGATGATGGCTAGCGACTTAAAGGTTGGGGTTGAAGTGGAGAAAAGTGAAGAAGACTGTTTGTTCGCAAAGGAGAGTGTGGGCAAAGCAGTGAAAATTGTGATGGATGAGGAGAATGAGATTGCCAGAGAAATTAGAGCAAATCATGCCAAATTGAGGAATTTCTTGATCAGCCATGATTTAGAGTCAATTTGTGTTGATGACTTTTGTCAGAAGCTTCGAGATTTACTTAAATAATTTAAATTTTATAAAGGTATTGCATAACGAGAGTATAAAAAATTTATGTCATTGTCGCACTACATTTCACCGAGTTTCTTTAGGTCACTTTTCAGCTATCACTTATTGTAAACAATATGTTATTGAAAAAAAAAATAAAAAAAATTTGTGTTAAACGATTATTACACAAAATAACATATCTTTCTTAAAAATGATTATATATCGAAGATCGGATGAAGAAAAGAAAACAAGAATAAGAATACCTATTTGATTCTTACGTTGTTATAAACTCCTATTGTCTACAACTTTTTTTATATAAAAAAAGTTTTACATTTCCTCAAATTTCATTATATCAGAAAATATCATTTTTTTTTAGAATTTTAAATTTATACTTGCTTTCAAAAACATTTTTATTATGTTTATAAATTCTGAAAAGAATAAAAATTTTTGGTTGTTTAGTTCAGTTGAGCAAACGAACTAATTAAGAAAACTAATACGGAACTAGAAGTGAATCAATTTATCTAATTAAATTGAATACTTTGTAAATTAGAAATGGTGAAGATAAATTATCGTGTGAAGATCATTATGTAGGAAGTGAACCAATCTTAAATATGGACACTTCTTTTCTGGATAATACAGTGTCTTCTGATCATAACCACTTAGCTCAATCTTCTCCATAGGTTAAGCTTTAGTCTTCAGAGGTACCTTCTGATCCTATCTCTGATAATATTAATTTAGATGAAATTGATCATGGAATCGATTCTTGTCTGCATGAGACCACTAGCATATTAAACACTGAGTCTACTATTGTTCAATATATTCTTTCACCTTGTTCTACAGTGGTCAACCTCGAACTAAATATGAAGCAGACCTACAAGCCAAAGTTAAATATCCCATTAGTAAATATGTGTCATCTCACAGGTTATCTTTGTCATATGCATCATTTGTATCTCAATTATCTTCAATCTCTATTCCTAGTAATATATAGGAAGCTTTGGCAAATCCTAGATGGATCGAAGCAATGGTTGAGGAGATGACAGCTTTAGAAAAAAACAACACTTGGGATCTTGTGTCCTTACCAAGAGGGAAGAAAACTGTGGGCTGCAAATGGGTCTTTACAATTAAACATAAAGCTAGTGGAACTATTGAGAGGTATAAAACACAGATTATGGCTAAAGGTTACACTCAGTCTTATGGTATAGATTACCAAGAGACATTCGCACTAGTAGTCAACTCAATACTGTGAGAATACTTTTGTCGCTAGCTGCAAACTAAGATTGGTCTCGTTTACAATTTGATGTGAAAAATGCTTTCTTACACGGAGAAATTTCAGAAGAAATTTATATGGATTCTCCACCAGGCATGTCAAATTCAATTGAAATGAAGGTTTGCAAATTAAAGAAGGCTCTGTATGGGTTAAAACAGTCCCCAAGAGCATGGTTTGGAAGGTTTAGAAAGTCCATGAAGGTTTTTTGGTTATAGAGCAAGTAACTCTGATCACTCCTTATTTTCTAAGAGAGGAAAAAGAAAAATTACAACTTTGATTATACATGTAGATGACATGATTGTTACAGGAAATGACCAAAATGAGATTTCTAGGTTACAACAATACCTTGCATCTGAATTTGAGATCAAACAACTTGGAAACCTCAACTATTTTTTGGGTATTGAAGTAGCTAGATCAAAACATGGTATTTTTCTATGCCAAAGAAAATATACTATTGATTTACTATCGGAAACTGGGCAGCTTGGGAGTAAACCAGCTGATACACCAATTGAACAAAATCATAAACTCTTTCAATGCTCAAATTCAGCAAGCATAGACAGAGGAAGATACCAAAGGCTGGTAGGAAAATTAATTTATTTGTGCCATACACGTCTAGATATCACTTATGCAGTGAATGTTGTTAGTCAATTTATGCATGACCCACAAAAGCTTCATATGGATGTCGTTGAAAGGATTTTGAAATATTTGAAGTCCGCTCCTAGAAAAGGAATTTTGTTCTCAAATCATGGAAATTTATAGGTAGAAGGGTACACTAATGTAGATTGGGCAGGTTCAAAAGATGATAGAAGATCTACCTCTGGATACTTTACTTTTGTAGGAGGTAATCTTGTAACTTGGAGCAAGATCTAGTGTTGAAGCATAATTCAGAGGCATGACACTAGGTGTATGTGAACTTTTATGGATTAAAAATGTGTTATCAGATTTGGGCTTTAAACAAAACGAAGCTACGAATTTGTACTGTGACAATACTTCAGCTATAGCAATTGCTCACAGTCCTGTGCAACATGATAGAACAAAGCATGTGGAGATTGATAGACATTTCATCAAAGAGAAGCTTGAAGCTGAAATAATTTCCTTTCCTTTTGTAAGATCAAAATTGCAGTTGGCTGATGTTCTCACCAAAGGAGTGTCAAGAAGATTGTTTAATGGGTCTCTATTCAAGTTGGGAATGTGTGATATCCATGCACCAACTTGAGTGGAAGTGTTAAGATATGTCAAATATTTTATTAACGGATACTAGACAATCAAATATTGTGTTAGTTATAATTTAGATATTATTATAATTTGTACACCTATAATTTCTTTAATAGATGAAGAATCATAGAATTCTAATATATATATATATATATATATATATATATATATATATATATATATATATATATATATATATATATATATATATATATATATATATATATCCTCTTATATATTCCTCTTCTTTGAAATAATACATCGTATTTTTTTTTTTTAACTTTTTAATAATTTAAAGAGCATCCAAGTCTTCATATTAATTCATGGTGGATGAGTAGTAAATTCCGGGAAGATGAAGAAATTAATTTTGACAATAAAGGCGATCTGAACTTTGATTTTGTAGAAAAAAGCAGCACTAAGTCTGGTCCCAAATTCCAGCTTCCTTACAAATGGTTGGTCATAGATGAAGAGGAAGTTGAGAATATTAATGCAAAGGAAAAAGAAAACAATCTGTCTTATGCAGGCCTTTAATAAAGGACAATGGAAAATTATTTTTTTGATACCAAATAGCCACTTCACAATTCACTTTTTAGAGGTAAAATAGTTATTAAAATAATAATTTTTGTATTTGTAAAGAAAGAAAAATAAAAGAGTAAAATAATTTATTTCCAGTGGGTGTAAAAAATTTACGAGTTTGAAAATAATGGTGTGCTTAATAAATACCTAGCAAACACACCAGAGGCTTACAAACATCTTTTCTTTTCTGTTTAACAGTTATTGATTCAATATATTTTCATTCATAAATTATTATTAAAATTATTGATTCAATATTTATGATGAAACCTTTTCAAGCTAAAAAAATGTTATCGTAACTATGATTTCCTTTAAAATTTGTCTTTTAAATTGGAAACATATAACTACTTGTTATATTATCATAATCCTTTTTGTTTAACCTTTTTTTCAATTGATTTTATATTGTATTGGTCTTTCGTGAAACATTACTAATTTTAGATGCCTCCCCAGATTTAAAATTTCTGTCATTTCATAATATGTTTATTTGAAGAAATTTATTAATTACTCTGATTATTGTAATAAAATAACCATTTTATGTTGAAAACATATTACAAGGGTAAAGTGTAGATATTGAAAAAAAAAAAGAGTTAATGTCTTTCAATTTTCTATTTTGACATTTGAAGTGAAGTCTTAAAATGACAATTAATTCTATCTCGCTAAAAAATATGTGTAAGTTGTGTGGTTAATTTTGTATTTTGCATTGCTTTTAACTATCATTACATATGTGGTGGTATGTCATAGATCTTCACAATAATATAATATGGTGGTTTAAGGGGAATTGTCGCAACATCTGCCACTGTGTACAATGTGTAAAATGGTGTATTAAATAAATAAATAACGTCAATTAAAACTGATGTAATTTTTTATTAGAAATCAAACCCAATGAAAAACACATAAAGTGTTATTATTATCATTGTATTATAATCATTAACACACAAAAAAATAAAAAAAATAAAAAATTCTTTTACGTATGATATTTTATACTTTTTACATTCTATCTAAATTAGATATAACTACAACATAATTTATGTATATTATTTTATTAGAGTTAAATTTATGTATATAAAAATACGTAAATTTACATAAATTGCATTATGGTATGTTTTTTTTATATATTTAAAGCATAGAAAATATTTATACAAGAATACATTATAAAAAATTTCGGAATTTTTTGTGATATGGATATATCAAATAAATATGTAAAGTATAAGAAATTGGATAAAAAAATACTAATAGAATAAAAAACAAAATAAATGATAGATTTTTTTTAAAACAAATTCTAGACCCCATATCCCTTTTGAAGATTCGTCATCTCCATTCTAACAATTTTTATTTTTGAAAAGTTTTTATTTTAGATTGTAATAAAAGTTATAACCATTTAAAAATTTTAACCAAATTTTAACAACTTTGAATATGTGATTAATATGCCAAATTTGAACACTCTTACATTCAAATATAATAGAAATTATTGCAAAAATATTTGAGTCAAAAATAAATTTTTACTTATTTATAGTGAATTTTACAAAATCATATTAGTTTAAACTAAAGAATCCATCA
>NW_014541837.1:1424930-1434439 GCF_000741045.1 Vigna radiata var. radiata
TATATATATATATATATATATATATATATATATATATATATATATATATATATATATATATATATAACCAAATTTTAACAACTTTGAATATGTGATTAATATGCCAAATTTGAACACTCTTACATTCAAATATAATAGAAATTATTACAAAAATATTTGAGTCAAAAATAAGTAAAATATAGTGAATTTTACAAAATCATATTAGTTTAAACTAAAGAATCCATCATTGGAAGAAAATGAGAAAACGTAATCTTAATGGTAAAAAACACAATCTTTAAATGAACCTTTAAAATACTATCACACACAATGATATACACTAGTAAAAAATTGACTTTTTACAGTGCACATTATGCCACGGTTCACCAAAAACCGCAGCATAATGCGGTGAGGTGGCATTTTTGAAATTAAAACGAACTTATAGGTCGCGGTTCCTCTACCAACCGCGCCCTATTCCCTAGTCAAACACACCACGTCAAAAAATGTCAGCCTAGAAATTAATTTGCAGGAGAATAGGCCACGGTTACTAGCAGAACCGCGACCTATTCCCCTGCATATTTATTTCGACGACTGACAAAACGAAGAATTTCAGAAGCTGCAGGGGTATAGGCCGCGGTTTTGCTAGTAACCGCGGCCTATTCTACTGCAAATTTATTTCTATTCTCCTGCAAATTTATTTCTAGGTTGACAGTGTGGGAATGTCAGAAGGTTGCAGGGGAATAGGCCGCGGTTTTGCTAGAAACCGCGGCCTATTCTACTGCAACCTTGTGACATTTCCAATAATTTTTTTTACAGGGGAATACGCCGCGGTTGCTAGCAGAACCACGACATAAATATAGGACAATAGACCGCGGTTTGGGGGGAAACCACGGCATGAAGGTTTTTTAAAATTTGCGAAATTGCCATTTCATATTAATTTTACTTTTTTTTAATGGGAATATGTCGTGGTTCGTTGGACAACGGGTTAAATTATAACCGCGGTAGTATGGTTTAAATAGGTTAAAAAAAAATCTTTATACAGTTTTCTTCTTCACGCGATCAATTATCAGAAAACTTGAACAACTTTCGTCTCCGTCTCCGCCGCGAGCTGCGACCTTTCTTCCGTTATTGACGCCAGCATTCCTCCGACCGCCATTCTTCTCCACCGCCCCTGCTTCTCCGCCGCACCTTTGCTTCTTTGTGCGTCGTTCTTCTCCTGCGAGCTAACCAACCTGGTTTGATTTCTCCTGCGCCCTTCTTATGCGATTCCTTTTAAATGTAAAAAGGTTTTGTTTTTTGTTGGTGATTTTGCTTTAAATTTGTTAGGTTAATATGTTGTTGAAAAAAAGTTTTGTTTTTAGGGCTTGTGGAAAGGAATTCGGCGGAAATTAAAATAAATTGGAATGAAAGTGGAAGTGGGATACTATAAGTGGAGTGGGATGTTTTAGAAAAAACGAATAGAATGATGCAGAGGAAGTGAAATTATTTTGTTAAGACCACATTTTGAGGTATCAATTTGAATAGTCTTGGTATTAGTCAAAAATTTGTTTGGTATTAGTCAAAAATTTGTTAGAGATCATAAGAAAGATTTGTTAAAGAGGATCAGATATTAGTCATCGGGTCTTGTTCAATTAAATAAAAACATAGTGATTTTTAAAGAAAACGAGGTTTAGCATATGAAGACAAAAGGGAATAGTGATGAGTCGATATTTTATTGATTTCACTTAGTTTATTGTGCTAGAATTAATCAGGGAATTGTGCTTAATTGTCCGGTATTTTCCCGTTTTCGCTAATAGTGCTTAATTTGACCGAAAATTCTAATTTTAATTAATTTGAATATTCTCGGCTGATTAATTGCAATTTTAATTGCAGAGAAAATTTTGGAAATACAATTTGGGACATTTGGAGTGTGGTCAAATAATTCAAGACTCTTCCATAAACTTTTTAAAATTAGTTGTATTTTAATTTAGTAGTTTAAAATTTTTAGACAAACTTTTATATTGTGGGCCAATTTTGGAGTTTGTTGTTGAGCCCAATTAATGATATGGACACTTGGCACCCTAGGGTTTTATTTTGGGGTGGACCCCATCCCTATTTTGGAGACACATGGCCTAGGGATTAGGGAGCACCAGCCGTCACACACTTTTGGGGAGTTTTGAAATTTTTTTCATGGAGCTTTCTTGGAGCATGGACACGGATTGATTACTTTGTAATGGAGAAGCATATTTTTTTGTGTCTTTGAAGAAAGAAAACGCTGATTCCACTGCAGTGGAAATAGGATAACGTTGACGCTGCTTCTTTAATTTCATTTGGTGATTTTCTCGCCCTTTTCATTTTGATCCAAGATTTTTTTTTCTTTTTTGCATTTAATGTTTTCCAGCAAGCATACGTTCACGGAATAGGGAGTTGTTGTTTCATAATGGGAGAAAAGGTACATGGTTTCATCCAAGATGTCACGTCCAGCATTTTTATTAGGGAAGCGTTGATTTCATTTCTAAGGAACTCATGGATTCATTCTCTTTTATTTTATTTGAAAAGTGCATTTCGTTTTTGAAGAGAAAGGATGGGACGTGGTGCAGCATGGTTATTGATTTCTTTTGGAAGAAGTTGCAGTTTATTTATTTTATTTTATTTTTTTTTTTGCTTTAAGTTTTCAATTAGAAAAAGTAGTGTGCGGTGATTGATAGTTTTATTTTAGATTTAGTTGCATTAATTTTTTTATTTAACTTGGAGAAAAGTTGTGGCATGGTTTCCAATTGTGCAAAATGTACGTTGATGTTGGGAGAAAAAAAACGAGCTATTCAATTTCATTTGAAGTCACGCTTTCATTTAATTTTCATTGAATAAAAAAATGGTGCAGCTATCACCTACTTTTTGAAAGTTAAAATATTTATTTTTCTTGAAGAGAGTCCACGGTTTAGACATTTTTATTTTATCTTCTTGTTTATGCTTTTCCTCTTAAAGTGGTGATTTCATGAGAATAGTCTTTATTATTTCACTTTTTAGCTTATCATTGCATTTTAATACCATTGGGTTCCTTTTTCTTATTTTTTTAGTGCATTTAAATTAGTTTACACGTCTTGTTTTACTGTTTAATTTAATGTTTCCATGTTGTTTGTTATGTTCAGTTTATTGTTTTCGTTTACTTTAATGCTTATAATTATGTTCGGTTTAATTTCCATTTTTAATTTAGTTTAATTTTCCTTTCGAAAACACTTTCAAACCCCCCTACTTCGTGTTTGACCTAATTCTCGAACCACATTTGGTCCTTGAGAGACGACCTAGGAGTCATTTCCTAGCTATACTGCATTTCTTTTATGCTCATTAAAGTTTGCATGGGGTGCGACCTCCATCAAAATTTTGGCGCCGTTGCGGGGGACTAACGGTTCGGTTTTAGGTCTTTTGTTGTGTTAGTGTGTGTTGTGTTTTGTCTTGTATTGTGGGTTTGATGTTCTGTTTTGTGTGTGCGTTATTGTGTGTGTGTCGCATGTTTAAGTGTGTTGTGTTGAGTTTTAAGGTGTTTAGTTAGTCTTTTGTAGGTTTATTTCTTTTAGCATTTTTTTTAGTTTAGGTTTTTATCATTTTGTTATTCTGTGCATTTAGTTGTTGTTTCTGGAATTTTCAAAGTCTGTAAATAGTGGTTTTCCTCCATATTATGCTTCTGTGTGTTTGGTATAATCCTTGCTTGAAGTGGAAGTCCAGGTCTGAGACAGGTTTTACGCGAATATAGAGGAGATGGCAAATTTTGTAGACTTGATGTGTGAGCTGATCAAGAGGCTTCCCAAGTTCCATGGACTAGCACATGAAAATCCATACAAGCACCTCAAGGAGTTTAGTTGGGTGTGCTCATCCATGAGGCCTCCTGGTGTTTCAGAGGAGGAAGTGCGGATGAAAGTGTTTCCAATGTCCCTTCAAGGTGCAGCAAAAGACTGGTTCCTAGACCAGTCGTATCATCCTTTTGATAGCTGGCAGGAAACATAACACAAATTCCTCAACAAGTTCTTCCCAACACCAAAGGTAAGCATCATTAGGAGGGAGATTACTGCCATTGTGCAATTTCAAGAAGAAAGCCTAGCTGAATATTGGGAGCGATTCAATGCGCTCTACTCAGCTTGTCCGCATCACCAGATCCCAGAGCATTTGCTCTTGCTTTACTTCTATGAAGGGCTCCTGGGCAATGAAAAGATATTTGTGGATGTAGCTGCTGGTGGATCTTTTATACACACAACTCCAACAGAGGCAAGGAAGTTGTTCTGCAAGCTGGTTGGTGAAAACCCAATTGAGGTTGTAGAGGAAAAACCTGAGCAGGTTTTGGATTCACTGGTCCCTACAAAGCACGTTGACATACCTGATGTTCACTATCCTTGCATTGATCTTGCTTTATATGATAGCCCTGAGGAAGCAGTTGCTCATTCTGATGTTATTGGTGAGATGAATCCTGAATCAACACATGTTTTCTCTAAACTTGAAATCCCACTTGGTTTGCCTGAGTTGTTTATGCATTCAAATATTCTTGATTATCATGCAGATTCAAATGTTAGTGCTGATTTTCATACAGAAACTGTGAAAACTAAAGATGTTTTAGACTTGGGATTAAATTTTGATCTTTCACAGTTTTCTGAAAATTTTAAATGTAGTTGTGAAGTTGGTTCTTGCTCTATTTGTGTTAAAATCAATTATGTGATACAACCAGCTTCCAAGTTTATAATTGATGAGACTAACTGTGAGTTTGATGACCATGTTGTAGAGTTAAATGAGAATGCAGGTGTTGTCCTTAAGGAATTCATGGTTGATGAAGGAGAGAACATTGCTACTACTTTGAGCGAGCCAGAGGTTTCCATTCCAATGCCACACACACAACATTTGACAATGGAAGGAGAGCTACTGCTGCAGCAGTTCATTTGGAAAAGAGAGAAACAACATCTTTCTTTGTATATTGTTGATGATTATATTGTTAGTGAGCATGCTTCTAATTCTCTCTCTGCATGATGAGAAACAACTTTTGCCATCTTGTCTAAACACTTCTTCTCCATGCACTGAACATGAATCTGAGACTGTTGTTGATATTGTTTGTACAATTGAGATTGATTCATGTTCTGAGGGTATAGCTGAGGTTCAGCCTCTTACACTGAGATTGGGTGTTATACCCCTGCATGTTATTTCTGTGGAACCATATTGCACTAACCATGTTGCAGGAGGTACATATGGATTTGATCAACACACACCCATGGTGGAAGACAAGGGTGCCAGTATACACGACAGTTTGAAGATTATTAGGCACCAGCTGAACACACTCATCAACAATCACTACTTCTTAGATCCAGTTGTGGAGGACATCTCCCTGCTTGATCAAATTTGGAGACTGAAGCAGTTCCTCCTCAAGACTTCTTGGTTGAATCCAATGGTGGAAGACCTCTCCCTGACAGTCCAAAATTGGCAACTGCCACCATGATCAGGGGAGTTTTTCTTTTCCCTTCTCCTTCTTTCCCTACTTTTATTGCACTTGTCCATGATTTGTTGACTGTTTTGATTTCTTATCTGATGATTGTGACACACTGAGGACATTGTGTAGTTTAAGTGTGGTCTATCTATTGGGGGAGACTCTGATTTTTCTTTGTAGTTTATGTTTTCTGCGTTAAATTTTTTGTTTTCTAGGTAGTTTTTGTTGTGTCTTGTGTACAGTTTTGCATGTTTCTCTTGATTTCTGGACTTGGTTTAGATTGTAGATGTGTCTTTCACTTCATTAATACTCTGATTGGTTTGAAATCCTTGCTTTTCTCTGATTGGAAGATGATTATGATGTTTGAGAGGGTGATTTGATTGTGACAGAAATGCCCTGTGTGAGATTTGAGCCACTTGATATTCTTTCTTGTGTGTGATATGTCTCTTGACTGCTTGCACATATGCCTTGGCTTGACTATTTTTGATGATTCTTGATTGATATGCATGTTTGGAAGTGATAAAGGCAATTTTGTTGTTGAGCCTCTTTAGCCAGATGAGCCTACCTTGTTGTGATCCATTGATAGCCCCTTTGAGCCTTTACTTTCCCCATTTCTTTGTTTTGAAGCTCATACACTGGCCCTATGTGAAAAAAACATGATTACCTTAACCTTAGGGAATTTTGGAGCTTTGGAATTGTTTTGGGAATAAGTGTGGTCTCCTTGGGGATTCTAATGAATTGGCTAGTTGGTTCCTCTTCTTGTTTTCGTTTTTGTGAATATGATGTGTATCTTGTCTCTTACAGTTGTGTTCTAAATAGAGAGGAAAAGAAAAGAGACAAGATGAAAAAAAAAAGAAAAAAAAAATATATAGAAAAAAATATACAGAAAAATGAGAAATTAAAAAAAAAATTGTGTGAATAATGGAGTCAAGAAAAGGATTGAATTAGAGGGTTTTGGGTGTGATTTGACTGTGTTTTCACTTGTTCCCCATTGCTCCTCTATTCCTTTTGGTTTGTAGTTTCTCATCCATATTATATCCTCCATTTTCCTTGACCCCATTGCATCCCTAAAAGACCTTTTGATTTGAACATGCATATGTTTTGAGTGTTGATATTAGAGACTTGTCAAGACTGTTGTTGCTTGCTTTCTTGAGTGCATTGAGTTGACACTGTTTACCCTAGACACTTGAGAGAAACACTAATAGTGCATCTGTTAGGTTCTGTTGCTTTTGATTCATCTTTTGAACTGATTGATCATTTTGCCATGTCTTGAATAGCTTGGATTATTTCTCTGAGTATCTGTTTTCTCTGATCCAGTGTTGGATATTGTCTACTTCTTATCTCTGTCCAGATTTCTTGAGAATTGTGTAATTCTGTTTGTTTCTATCCCTATTAGTCTTTGTTGTCTGTCTGCTGAGTCTGTGTCAATTACCTGATGTCCGTTGACTGTTCCCTGGTTTTCGTCTTGGTTTTGCCCAGGAGTGTAAAAGACTAAGTGTGGTCTATTTTGATGAGTCGATATTTTATTGATTTCACTTAGTTTATTGTGCTAGAATTAATCAGGGAATTGTGCATTGTCCGGTATTTTCCCGTTTTTCCTAATTATGCTTAATATGACCGGAAATTCTAATTTTAATTAATTTGAATTTTCTTAGCTAATTATTTGCATTATTATTTTCAGGGAAAATTTTGGAAACACAATTCGGGACATTTGGAGGACACCAAATTAATTAAAGACTCTCAAATTAGACATTTTAAATTTTAGTTGTATTGTAATTTTAATTGTTTAAACTTTTTTTTGGACAAACCTTTGCACATTGGGCCATTGTTAAAAGATTGTGAGAGGCCCAAAATTAGAAGGACACTTGTCACCCTAGGGTTTTAGGGTGGACCCCACATATTTTAAGACACACAACCCTAGGAAGGGGACATTCCTTAGCCAGCCATCACACTCTCTCTTTGATTTTTTTTTCTGATTTTGGGGGCTGGGACGTTACTNTGCTGTAACGTTTTTCATTTTAAACATGTTGACATTTTAGTTTTGCTTTGAATCTAATTATTAAAGAATGAGCTTTTGATTGCTTGGAGATGTGTCACCGCCTGGAAGGGAGTGCTTTACGGTCAAGCGGCAATTTCCATTTTCCTTTCAATTGAAACACGTTGATTTAATTTTGGGAAGCAGCTCACGGTAATGGCTCATGTGCAAATGTGTCACGGCTGCAAATGAGAAACTTATTTCATTTAGCTAGAATGTAGGAGTTGTTACGTTAATTGATGGGATAGGTAGCTGACAATTTTTTTTTTTGGTTTTTGGAATGTACGTGAGTTGCTTGTGCTTGTGCTGCATCTTTTTCTTTCTTTTGATTCTAGCATACGGTGCATTTTCTTTTGATTTGTAATAGCATTTAGTTTATTAGTTTAATGTTGCATCTTTAATTGATTCATGCATTCTTTTTTTTTTATTAATTTTGTTTTGATGCGTTTAGTTTATTAGTTTATTAGTTTATTAGTATAATGTTGCATCTTTAATTGATTAATGCATTCTTCTTCTTTTTTATTAATTTTGTTTTGATGCGTTTAGTTTATTAGTTTATTAGTATAATGTTGCATCTTTAATTGATTCATGCATTTAGTTCATTAGTTTAATGAGTATTTTCTTTTATTTTTTTTTTAATTTCTTCCATTTCAATTTCTCATAAACTTTGAGCGTTTAATTTTAATTCAAAGCTATATTTGGCATTCAATGTTTTAGTTTAAGTATTGAATTTGAATAGCACATCACATGTTTCTTTATTATTTGCTGCATGCTAATTAGTTCACACGTCGTGTTTGAGGACCGTTCAGTTGACTGTTTTGTTCACATTGATGTCTGTTCTGTTCGATTGTGTCAATTTAATGACCAACCGTTTTCACATTCTGTTTTTACATTTCATTTTGCATTTTTGTTTGCATCTGTGTTTTGATTCACAAAACCTTTCACAAACCCCCCACTACGTGTTTGACCTAATTCTCGAACCACATTTGGTCCTTGAGAGATGACCTAGGAGTCACTTCCTAGCTATACTACATTTCTTATATGCTTATTAAATTTTGCATGGGGTGCGACCTCCATCAAAATTTTGGCGCCGTTGCCGGGGACCAACGGTTCGGTTTTAGGTCTTTTGTTGTGTTAGTGTGTGTTGTGTTTTGTCTTGTGTTGTGAGTTTGATGTTCTGTTATGTGTGTGCGTTATTGTGTGTGTGTGTGTCGCATGTCTAGTTGTGTTGTGTTGAGTTTTAGGGTGTTTAGTTAGTCTTGTTTAGGTTATTTCTTTTAGCATTTTTTGTGTGTTTAGGTTTTTATCATTTTTTTATTTTGTGCATTTAGTTGTTGTTTCTGGAAATTTAAAGTCTGCAAATAGTGGTTTCCCTCCATATTATGCTTTTGTATGTTTGGTATAATCCTTGCTTGAAGTGGAAGTCCAGGTCTGAGACAGGTTTTGCGCGAGAATAGAGGAGATGGCAAATTTTTTAGACTTGATGTATGAGCTGATCAAGAGGCTTGCCAAGTCTATCTGTGTGTGTTTTCTTGAGTGCATTGAGTGACATTGATTTACCTTAAACACTTGAGAGAGACACTGATTGTGTGCATCTGTGAGGCTCTGTTGATCTTGATTCATCTCTTGAACTGATTGACTGTTTTCCATGAACTGAATTGTTTGGATGATTCTGTGAGTATCTGTTTTCATTGCTTTTGTGTTGGATACTGTCCACTTCCTTTCACTGTCCAGATTTTGTGAGAATTGTGCAGCTCTGTTTCTGTTTTGTGAGTCTTTGTTGTCTATCTGTCGAGTCTGTGNCACCTCCCTGATGTTTGAGTAGTTCCCTGGTTTTCGTCTTGGTTTTGCCCAGGAGTGCAAAAGACTAAGTGTGGTCTATTTTGATGAGTGGTTATTCCTTGAAATATATTTAGTTTATTGCACATAAATAAACCAGGGAATTGTGTTTAATTGTCTATTATTTCCCCGTTTTCCGAATTCTGCTTAATTTGGTCGGAAATGTGTAATTGTGCTAATTTGGGTTTTCTGAGCTGATTAAGTGTATTTTGGTTGCAG
>NW_014541837.1:1435738-1450776 GCF_000741045.1 Vigna radiata var. radiata
CACCCAACATTGCCATTTTTCACGTGAATTTCCTTCCTTAGCATGGTTTCCATTTTATTTTGCTACATGCAAGGAGTGGGTGACGGTTTTGAATGATATGGAAGGCACATGATTGTTGTCTTGAAGTTTGGTGCATATGAGACAAAGAGTCAACACATCCTGCATGGTTCATTTAAGGAAGAAAGTCAAGAATTGAAGTTAGGCCTTGGTGGACTAGGAGCTCACGGCCCAAGGGGGTTTCCTCAAGCTAATTGCACTTTTAATTTCATTTGGTAGATGAATATTGGTCACATAATTGATGGATTAAAAAGCATGTTTAATTATCCCTTTGTTTTACATTAATTTACATGGTAGGATTAGTTGCTTTTGATGTCTCTAATTTAGTGTTGCATTTTATAGTTTTACTTGTGTTTAGATA
This sequence comes from Vigna radiata var. radiata, assembly GCF_000741045.1. Classification (NCBI taxonomy): domain Eukaryota; kingdom Viridiplantae; phylum Streptophyta; class Magnoliopsida; order Fabales; family Fabaceae; genus Vigna; species Vigna radiata. The sequence continues at coordinate 1,436,157 of NW_014541837.1, forward strand.
ATTATTTTTTGAAATGTTGGGATTAGCATTTTATTTTACCTTGATGTATTCTAACTTACTCAGTTGAGTTTAATGTCCATTTGTTTTAATTTAGTTATTCGCATTCGCAAAAACACTTTTCAAACCCCCCCCTTTTTGTGTTAGACTTGACTCTGAACCGCAGTTGGTCCTTGAGAGACGACCTAGGGGTCATTCCCTAGCATTATACTGCATTTCTAAATTGCAATTAAATTTGTATGGGCCACGACACCCATCATGGATTCCCAAAGATTCAAACAAATATGATATGGTGCAGTACTCACAAAATCACCTGTGTATAGAATATGCACAACCAGATCAACATTTATCATTCTCACCACTCAAAGTGTTTGTCCTCACATGACAGTAGAATTGTCATAGAACTTCATCAGCTTTTGCATTTCATTTGATTCACACACTTCACACACTTCACACACTATTGGTTAAGTCCAAAGGTCTTTTCAGGTTAAAGCTTGGCTTGGCTAGAAAAAGAATTATGGTTTTTCTTGGATTCAAAGACACCTAAAGAAGAGAACAGTTTCACTTCCCATTCAGTACTCAAATCCTCAACATATATCATTCGTTACAACCATTTTCTTTTACAATTCAACCTTCTCCCTCAATTTGATAACCTTTTTCAATATTTTTCTTCTTTTATATATATATATATATATATATATATATATATATATATATATATATATATATTTTCTTCCCCCAAACTTTGATTCAACCTTAACCTCATTTAAAGTATAAATACGTTCTCTTCTAAGGTGTAAGGTAGGATAACATCATATGGCTCAAGGTGGAAGAAAAAATTAAGGCTCAAAAACGGTTTACAAATGAAGGACAATTTAAGGGTTGGCTATCTGGCCAACTAGTTGTATAATAAATATCAAACAGGGCCTTTTTCATCCTTAACCAAAGAGTGTGTATGTACGCAGAATCAAACTCATGCAAAAACCAATTCCATATCCAGATAACTCTATATTTCTCAATCACATCTGCTCTCAACACTCACAGATCTGGTCATAATGAAACACACAAATAAAATTTGAAGCAAGCTACCACACATACAAGTTATCATCCACAGAAAGCACATAACTTAATCAGATACTGCCAAATCATTAAATCAAAACATCAATGTCTTTACAACACCAAACATAAATAACTAAACAGAGTTCCACAATAACAACTGAACTAAAATAAAAACATAACACTAAACATGAAACATCAAGAACATCTGTCCAGCTGCTCTACCAGGACCCATCTGGCCCGGATCTCCACTGGCTCTCCTGTGTGTAATGACTTTGCTGCGTCCACCTAGGGTCTGGCTCCTCTCCATCATCATCACTATCACTAGCCCTCATATCCTCCTACTGCTGTGGCTCAGGCTGTGGTGCGGCTGTGTATGCTGGGAAGGCTCTCCCCCACCTAGACTCAGGCCTGTCCTCAGGCCATGGTAGTTGCTCTGCAAACTGGTCGCTAGTCATCACTGAATCTGCAGGTATACTGAGTGAAAGTCTCTACATATTGTCCTGCAAGGCTATTTGTCCCTGCCTCACAGTGTAGCTCCAGTCGCGGATGTCCTCCTGTCTCGCCATACTTTGGCGCATATACTCAGTAAACAGATCGGATGGAGGATCAGAATGGGATGAGGTAGGTGGCCTAGCTACTCGTCTGCGTGGAGGAGGGATAGGAGGAGGGGCATTTGTAATAGACAACTCCCCTCTATTAACACAGTTACGATCAAAAAATCTTTTGTTGAGAGGGGGTTGCAATTTCAAGGTAATATCAGATACCCCTGCAACTCCATTTGCTTTACATAAGGCAGTGATCAAAGCAGGAAAACCAAGCTTGCAAGAGTCATTGTCAGCCATCAGTACAATCTCCTGAGTGATGTAAGCTCCTATATCCATATCAATACCTGTCATAATTCCATAGATCAAGTAAGAGCGCTCTAGGTTAATATCGGATGTGTGGGAGTTGGGGCTGATGTTGGTGAAAGAGAAGGTGCTCCAGATGGTGGCCACTGAATTCAGACGTTTCCTTAGTATCCTCACTGGTGTTCCACTAGTTCCAAGTTGGTACCCATAACCTGGGAGGCACAAGGTGGAGGCATCCAAATCGTGATCGGGATGACCGAACATAAATGTGCCAAGTGGGCACGGGATGTACATCAGTGTATGCATCAATCTGTTCAAAGCTTTTCGGTCATAACGTATAAGCTTGGTATAAAAAGCCTAATCTACTAAATTAAAATTTAAGTAATTCTAAATTGTCTTTGTGGAGAGTCTTGAATGAATTGATGTCACTCCAAATATCCCAAATTGTATTTCCAAAATTTTCCCTGAAAATAATAATGCAAATAATTAGCTCAGAAAATTCAAATGAATTAAAATTAGAATTTCCGATCAAACTAAGCACAATTAGCAGAAACGGGAAAATACCGGACATTTAAGCACAATTCCCTGATTAATTCTAGCACAATAAACTAAGTAAAGTCGAGAAAATATTGACTCATCACTTATGCAACAGTTTCGCACTGCGTGAGAGAAACAACAACATGGACAAAACTATATTCAAATCACTGGTCAGACCACAAATGCTTTTCACATGGACAGAATTATGCAGAAACTAACATAAACCTATTCTATTCCTGTGACGATGAGAAACAGAGAAGCAAAAGAAAAAGAAATTGGAACCTGGATAGAAGTCTATGCGTGAAAAGATGAACAGTGAAGCAGAGAAGGGATCACTTTAATTGATAAAATCAACTTCAACAAGTTTAGAAGTGGTGGCAAAGCAACTCTGAGGGAGAAAGAAAGTGGGAGCACGTTCCCTTTGCGGCAAATGAAAGAGATGGGGTGGCTAGAGTAAAAATTTTGGAAGAAGGCTGATAAAGTGAAAAGAGGAAAAGGTAACAAAAAAAAATAATAATAAAAAAAAAACGCAACCTTTTCTGCACCCATTTATTACAATAATACTTTTTGAAATTTTGGGTGAAATCGCATAGCGCACCAAGTGCTATGTGCTATGCGACTGCAAGGTGTTTTTTTTTATTAGTTTTTTTTTAATCGTAGGGCGCACTAAGAGTTGTGCGGACGCGACTGGACAAATTTTTTTGTTTATTTTTTATTTTTTATTTTTCTTTTATTTTTTTTTATTATTATATTTTTTTTTATTTTTTTATTATTAAAATATATGTTTTTTAGAAACAGTCACTTTGCGCACCAGTAGCTTTGCGCTCTGCGACCAATTTTTTTTAAACATATTGAACAGAAACAATATTTGCAGAGCGCACCTCAACTGTGCGATTTGCGAATTAAAATTCAAAACCCTCTTCTCATTGATTCTCTCTCTGCGCAAAATTTTGCAAAGCGAATATGTTGACAAAGAACTCCCTCTAGCATAGCGCAAGTTGTACGCTTTACAACTTAATTACACATTTTCTTCCAATTTCTCCTCACTTTGCCAAACAATTGCGCTGTGCGGTTTTCCTATCAGAAAAAATTAAATTTTTGAAACGCAAAGCGCACGTGGTGCGCTGTGCGAACCTCTATAATTATCAAAATATTTTTCTCTCTCGCAAAGCGCATGATGTGCGCTGTGCGAGCAAACCACTGCGTTCTAAAATTTAATTAGTCGCCTAGCGCACCTCAGCTGTTCGTTGTGCGACTATAGCATCAGAAATCAACACTTAAGGTTCAAGCATTCATCCTCTCCCCACTCTACTCAAGATTTACACAAACAAAAACAACAATCACAAATATATACAATCATGTGTTAGGGTGCCTCCTAGCAAGCGCTTCTTTAACGTCACTAGCTTGACCCAGACATTTTTATGGTTAAGATAAATGAATAATTGTGGTTAGGCGTTCAACCTCACCACCCAAGTAATGTTTCAATCTCTGACCATTCACAATCCAATTTCTATTTGGATCCTCAGACTTTGGATCCATCAATTCTACAACACCATAAGGCTTGACTTCCTTAATCACAAAAGGACCAACCATTTAGATTTCAACTTACTTGGAAAAAATTTGAATATGGAATTGAACAACAGTACCTGTTGTCCAGGTTGAAATTCTCTCTTGATCAGCTTCTTGTCATGGTACATCTTGACCCTTTCTTTGTATTTCCTTGAAGAGTCATAGGCAGTCATCCTCATTTCCTCCAACTCTTGCAACTGAAGCTTTCTTTTACCTGCACACAGAGAAACATCAAAGTTAAGAAATTTTAAGGCCCAGTAGGCCTTATGTTCCATCTCAACCGGGAGATGACATGACTTGCCATAGACTAACTGGAAGGGTGTTAGCCCCACAAAAGTCTTTAAGGCAGTCCTATATGCCCATAAGACATCATCTAACTTTGCAGCCCAATCCTTTCTTGAAGATGAAACAGTCTTTTCAAGGATTTTCTTAATTTCCCAGTTAGAGACTTCTGCTTGGCCATTGGTCTGTGGATGATATGGAGAGGCAATTTTGTGCCTCAGATCATAATGTGACAAGACCTTGGCCAACTGGGCATTACAGAAATGTGATCCTCCATCACTTATGAGGATCCTAAGCACACCAAATCTAGAGAAGATTTGCCTCTTGAGAAATTTGACAACAGTCTTGGCATCGTTCTTTTGGCATGCTGCAGCCTCTACCCACTTACTGACATAATCTACTGCAACTAAAATATATTCGTTGTTGTAGGAAGAAGGTAATGGTCCCATGAAATCCATTCCCCAACAATCAAATACTTCAACTTCTAAGATAACCTGCAGTGGCATCTCATGCCTCTTTTGAAATGCTTCCTGTTCTTTGGCATTTATCACAACCTCTTGCATGAGCATGTGCATCTTTGAACAAGGTTGGCCGAAAGAAACCAGATTGAAGCACTTTGGCGGCGGTCCTTTCTCCATTAAAGTGTCCTCCATATGGCGAATTATGACAATGCCATAGGATTCCAGCAGCTTCCTCTACTGTAACACACCGCCTGAGTAAGTGGTCAGCACCCAACTTGAAGAGGTAAGGATCATCCCAAAGATATTCTTTGGAATCATGAATAAACTTCCTCTTTTGCTGCCAAGTCAAGTCATCAGGGAGAATTCCAGCCGCCTTAAAATTTGCCATATCTGCGAACCATGGCCTCTGTTGAATGAGCATCAAACGCTCATCAATAAATTCTCCCTTAATTTCTCTTTCCTTATCAGTCACCTCAGTATTAAGAAGGCGAGACAAATGATCTGCTATAACGTTCTCACTCCCCTTCTTATCTTTAATTTCCAGATTAAATTCCTGTAACATTAGAACCCATCTTATGAGACGTGGCTTTGAATCAGACTTTGCCAGTAAGTATGTAATTGTTGAATGGTCAGTGTATATGATAACTTTAGACCCTATCAGATACGGTCTAAACTTTTCAAGAGTGTACACAATTGCCAAAAATTCCTTTTCAGTTGTGGCATAATTCAATTGTGCACCATTCAGAACTTTACTGGCATAATGAATAACGTGAAAAATTTTGCCACGTCTCTATCCCAACACAGCCCCAATAGCATAATCACTTGCATCGCACATTAACTCAAAATCTTGAGTCCAGTTTGGTGCGACTACAATAGGGGCTGAAATAAGCTTCTCTTTCAGTATCTCAAAAGCTTTTAAACACTCCCCATCAAACTCAAATGGAGGGTCTTTCACAAGCAAATTGCAAAGGGGTTTAGCAATCTTGGAAAAATCTTTTATAAATCTCCTGTAGAATCCAACATGTCCAAGAAAGCTTCTTACCCCTTTGACATTCGTAGGAGGTGGTAGCTTCTCTATCACATCAACTTTTGCTTGATCTACACCTATTACCCTGGATGAGATCTATGTCCTAAGACAATTCCCTCACGAACCATGAAGTGACATTTTTCCCAATTCAACACAAGGTTCGTTGAAATGCATCTCTTCAAGACTACATCCAGGTTCTGTAAGCATAAATCATAAGATTTTCCAAAGACTGAGAAATCGTCCATGAACACTTCAATGCAATTCTCTACCAAATCAGCAAAGATGGCAAGCATGCAACATTGCAATGTAGCAGGAGCATTACAAAGACCAAAAGGCATCCTTTGGTCTGCGAACACACCAAAGGGACAAGTGAAAGCGGTCTTTTCTTGGTCCTCTAGATTCACTACTATTTGATTGTACCCAGAATAGCCATCTAGGAAACAATAGTAGGCTTGTCCTGCTAGCCTTTCCAACATTTGGTCCATAAAAGGGAGAGGAAAATGATCTTTCCTGGTGGCTTGATTTAACTTTCTGTAATCTATACACATTCTCCACCCTGTGACTGTTCTAGTTGGAATGAACTCATTTTTCTCATTTTGAACCACAGTCATACCCCCTTTCTTAGGAACAACATGCACAGGACTCACCCAAGCACTGTCAGATATAGGATAAATCATTCCTGCTTCAAGCAATTTAAGCACTTCCTTTCTAACCACCTCTTTCAAAGTAGGATTCAATCTCCTCTGTGGTTGTGCTATGGGCTTATAGTCCTGTTCCATCATGATCTTATGCATGCAGTAGGTTGGGCTTATGCCTTTCAAATCAGAGATGTGCCAACCTATTGCCTTTTTATTCTCTTTCAAAATTTTCACCATTTTTTCTTCATCACTGTTTGATAGAGAATTGCTTATAATCACTTGCTTCTTGGAACTTTCCTCCAAAAACGCATACTTAAGATGATCAGGAAGCATTTTTAATTCCATCTTTTCCTGATCATCCAAGTAATTTTTTTCAATTTTTCCACTTTCAAATCAGTGGATTCCTCCTCTTTCAATTGTTCCAGATGTTGTGAAATCTCCTCCACTTCAGACTCTTCATCAACAGTAAGCTCTTCACATGCATCAACCAAAACACGCTCTAAAGGGGATTTCAAATACATCTGGTTTCTAACGTTCTCCACAACATCATCCAATACTTCCACTCTGAAACAGTTCCCTCTATCTTTTGGGTGTTGCATAGCTTCCACAACATTAAAGGTAATTGTTTCATCATGTAACCTCACCTTCAAATGACCATCATCAACATCAATTATGACCCTAGCAGTCTTCATGAAAGATCTACCCAATATGAGGGGGACTTTAGTATCCTCCTCCATGTCTAGAATAACAAAATCCACTAGAAAAGTGAATTTGTCAACTTTCACCAAGACATCTTCAATAACCCCAAATGGATACTTTACAGACCTATCTGCTAATTGTAGAGTCATCCTTATTGGTTTTACTTCCATGTTCCCTATCTTTTTTAACATAGAAAAGGGCATTAAATTAATGCTTGCCCCTAAGTCTATCAACGTTTTTCCAATGGGGAGCTTTCCAATTGTCCATGGGATAGTAAAACTTCCAGGGTCTTTGAATTTAGGTGGCAGAAGTTTTTGGATGATGGCACTACAATTCCCTTGCACCTCGATTGTTTCTTCCTCAATATACTTTCTCTTTTTGGTTAACAGATCTTTCATGAATCTAGCATAAAAGGGCATCTGTTGAAGTGCTTCAGAAAAGGGAATTGTGATTTCCAGCTTGTTGAAGAGAGCTATGAATCTAGAAAATTGACTTTCCTTTTCCTTTCTAGAATATTTCTTAGGATACGGTAAAGGATTTACAATCTGTTTTTCTTTTTGGTTCTCTTTCTCTGCTTTCGTTTTATCTTCTTCTTCCTCCACTTACTCTTCTTTTTCTTCCTGCTCTTCATTTAATTTTTCCTTTTCATCCATCTTCCTCACAACTACCCTTTCTAACACTTTACCACTCCTTGTAGTTCTAGCTTTGCAATGCTTTTTTGGATTTGGTTCAGTGTTAGCTCCAAACGTGTTCACAGGCTTCTCTTCTAATTTCTTGGCCAACTTTCTAAATTCCTTATAGAAGCATCTGTGCTCTTTTGATTTGATAAGGTCATTTGCATAAACTGTTGAAGAGTTTCTTCCAGTTTTGATGTCCTATCAGAAATAGTGGGTTGTTGTTGAAACTGTGGAGGTGGTGGTCTACTAGAACTAGACTGACCCATGCTAGGATGAGGTCTCCATCCTTGATTATAATTACCATAACTTCCTTGACGACCTTAATTTTCCATATAATTTACCTCTTCCTTTGCATTGGTTATAATAGCACACTGTCCATTTTGGTGTTCTCCACCACACAGTTCACAACCTTACACAGTATGTTGTGCCTGTGATACATTTTGGAGTTGTAGTTGTGATACCTTTTTCATCAGAGACTCTAGTTGTTGAGTCATGATTTTGTTTTGGGCTAATAAGGCATCTTGGGATTGTGTTAAACTCATTTTTGGTCGCACAAAAAGAGAACAAACTAGACTTCCCCACTAATGTAGTAAAGGGACAACCTAGGTATCAATCCAAGGACTCATTGAATTTAGATTAAAGTGTAGGGTTAAATCTTGTATTTATTTACTAATTATTTATTATGAAACAAGGTGGGGACACTAAAAGAATGAAATTAAAAATACAAGAAATAAAACTGAATTGAATTCTATTTGAAAGAAAGAAGAATATGAACTAAAAAAGAAAAATAAAAGAAAATAGAAAGCTAAACTACCTAAGATAGAAACTGCAGCAAAAACTATGCCAGTATTATCAATTAAAACCGAAATCAACAACTAAATGAATTGAACATATTTAAAACAGTATCAAATCAAACTATCATATATGCAAATCAACTACCAGAAAATATTACAATAAAAAAAAATAAAAGAAATCGCAGAATCAGCAAGGAAAATTGATTTGAATCAAAAACTAAAGTCAAATTCATATGAAATCAATGCACCGAGTGGTATATTATATGTCAGGAAGACATCCTGGTAAAATAAGCCCATCACAGGGTCTTAAAGCTCAACTCTAGAACTTAAAAGTCAATAATCAACACTCAGTTCATCAAATTCACAATGAATCTAAATCTAATTCATGTTTCTAATCAATATCCTAAAATATACAAAAGCTAATTAACATGAACGAACAGAAAAAAAAAAACAACATGAAAAACAAATATTTTTTTTATGAATTGAACTCATCTTGCTCGGGAAGACATCCCGTTCACTTACGCCCACCTCGGGGTCGTATAATTCCAAAAAGAAATTTATAATATGCAGATGCGAGTTCAAAGCAATTTCCAAATCGAAATGTTCACATACGCACACGAGAATAGGAAAACATTGAAAAGAACGCAATCACATCACAAACACTCAATAGAAATATCACGAAGGGGAGTATTATTAACAAAGAACAAAGAACAATGAAAAAAATGAAAATGCATCGAATAGAATTGAGCGAGAGCGCAAGAACTTGAGTTTTACCGAAGAATGCGATGAAACCCTAGAAATCGCGATCTCTCTCTATTCTACACAAACCGAGAAATCAAAAGTATGTAAATTTCTAACTCTGTAAAACTGTTTATTTACATGACAATAATCCCTTTATATAGGGTCCAAAACTAAGAACGAAGAAAGAAAAATCTGGAAAAGAGAAACCTTCATCTGGATGCTTCCTGCTCTTGATCCAGCGGTCACTGTTCATTTGCTTTGAGCTTGCTCTTCCAGCCATTCGATCCTCCACGTGGCACTCCGGTCAGCTCTTCTCTCTCACCGGTTCAGCTCCGGTCACGTACTCTCACCTCTTCCTTCTCTCGTTCTCTCATGAACCCTAGCCCGAGGGTATTCTCTTCTCCCCAAAATGAATATGTCTCGAGCATCTTTTGCAGAATGAATGTGAAAGGGAAAGACCCCCTAAGGAAGCTTCAGCTTGAAACGCACCGTTTCACTTAATTTGGTGCCAGCCTCCAAAACGCAGCGTTCCACTTAAAATCAACCCATTCCAATTAAAGGCAGCAGCATCAAACAAAGGTGTGGCATCAGCGTTTTATCACTTCAGTGCAACTAAACAAAACAACTGCAGCGTTCCATGGCCCAATCAGTGGCAGTAAAGCCCAAATTCTTCTTCAGCTCCAAACAATCCAAGGTTCCTGCCAGTATTCCAAGCCCAATCAAATTCAAATCTAAAAAAATATGAATAAAAGGGTTAAAGTGCAATTAAGAAGAAAATTTATGTGATTAAAACCTAATTAAAACAAAACATTTTTATTGAAGGAATTTCAGAAAAATACTAATTTTCTAATTATTTACAAAGTACTAAAAAAAATACTAAAAAGCTATTTTTAACTAAAAATTCACAAAACTACAAAATATAAAGAAAAATCCTAAAACTATCCTAATACTAGAAAATTAAAGACTAAAAGAAGCTAAGAAAGACTCCTAAACACAAATATAAATGCAAATTTAGAGAGTTATCAGATTGCAACTCAAACATTCCCCTCTTTTGGTTTTGCCCTCTCTCACTTTGAACATCGTTGTCACTGGATGCCATATTTTCAATAATCTCATGGGCTTCATCAGGTGTCTTCCACCTAATGTTACCTCCTGTTGAGGCATTTAGCATTAACTTGGTGTGAGATTTTAAACCTCCTAAGAACATGTTTAATAGAGTGGGAACATCAAACCCATGAATGGGAGTCTTTCTAAGCAACCCCTTGAACCTATCCCATGTTTGACTCAAAGTCTCTTCAGGTTCCTGTTGGAAAGAGGATATCTCTTGCTTGCCTTTATTTATCTTTGATTGAGGGAAATATTTGTGTAAAAACTTTGCCACAACATCATCCCAACCAATCAGACTTCCCTCAGGAAAAGAATTCAACCATTTCTTGGCATTTCCAGCCAGAGAGAAAGGAAAGAGACTAAGTCTGATTGCCTCATCTGACACATTCAACATTTTCACAATATTGCAATATTCATTAAAAGTTGTCAGATGATCGTAGGGATTTTCGTGTGACAATCCCAAAAATTGGTTACTTTGAACAAGGTGAATCAGTGTTGGCTTCATTTCCATATTAGCTGCAATCACCACAGGACGGGCTATACTATTGAAAGATGAAGGTACAGACACTGAAGCATAATCTTCCGTCACACGCCTATCTCTTTGTTCATTATCACGATTTCCCTCCATATTTTTATCCTCTTGATCAGATGAAGAAAAAGTGTTTGAAGATAAGTTAGCTTCTCTAGCTTCTTTTTTTCGGTTTTCTCTTCTACGCCTACTATTATTTCTACGGGCAGTCCTCTCAATCTGAGAATCAAATAATAAATTTTCAGATTTTGTTCTGCGTCTCATGCAGAACAAAAAATCTCTAAAGATCAGCCCAAAGAAATAACACAAGAAGAAAACACAATATATACAGATATACAAAAACTAAAAGAATGGATTTACAGATAATGGAATAGGACTGAAATTGATAAACAATGAATTGAAATAACAAAAAAATCAAACTCCCCGGCAACGGCGCCAAAAACTTGATAACTTTTTGGCAAGTATACCAAATCGTTACAAGTAATACAGTGATAAAATAAGTATCGTTCTCCTCAGGGAATTTGTGTTACGTTATTTAATTAAATTATTTATCAAAATCAATTAACAACAAAAGCAATTCAAATTCAGTGAACTAAAAGTAAGAAATTAACAGAATATCAAAATCGAAAATTAAAGTTGGAAGAAAGCTTCATTGGAATTGAGTTCATGGCTAACATTACAGTAACTTATCTGAACAATACAATTTGTGTTCAAACATTAACATCATAGTATCTTGGTTTAATCCCTTAAAACAAGTTCTAAAGAATTATGCTCAATTATTAATTCCTTAAGTAATTAAACATAAACTTTGCATTAAGATTTGATGTTTACCAATGACCAGAAGAATTGAAACTATTCCTAGCATCATTCCTTCTAGTTGCTTTTCTTCCATTCATACTCAAATTTACTTCCCAGTACAATTTGAATATATTAAATATATTATACTTCCGTATAATGAAAAGTAAAACAAGAAAAGCATAAGGACACAACTTATATTGAATAGGAAAAATTACATCAATGGTCAGCCATTACAATCAATTCCAACGAATAAAAATTTAGCATATCCTAGACATCACAAACGTACTCATTTCAGCAATTCCTTGCATAATGTGCAGTCTTGATGTCTTCAGAGAGGTCTCCTGATGATCTCTTCAATTCTCCAGAGCAATTCTCAGTTTTTGTGTCAGAAGCTCTTTCTCCTATCTGTCACGTCTTTTTAAGAGTCAGTTAATTTCACTGATTCGCTTAGCACACAAGGATTAATTCGCTCTGCGAATTAATTTAAATTTGTGCACTCAACTGCTGCAATTCGCTAAGCGCACAGAGTCTGGTGAGCTATGCGAATTTCAGTATTGCACTCTGATGGGTGTCGCCGCCCAATCAAATTTAATGAGCATAAAGAATATGCAGTATAGCTAGGAGGTGACTCCTAGGTCGTCTCTCAAGGACCAAATGTGGTTTGAGTCTTAGGTCTAACACGAAGGGAGGGGGGTTGTGAAAGGTTTTTGCAAGAAAAATTAGACTAAATTAAAAATGGAAATTAAACCGAACATAATTAAAATCATTAAAGTAAATGAAAACAATAAACTAAACACTACAGCAGATAAATCTCCAAACATGATTAAAACTATTAAAATACAATGCTTGAACTAAAAAGTTAAATGCACATTGATTAAAAAAAATAAATAAAAAATAAAAAAAAACTACGAAATTGAAGGGCACCACGTCAGGTAACAAAATTAAATGAACATCATATTCAAAACAATACAAGAAAAAAATAAAATAAAAGAAAATGAAAAACTATAAAAGAAAGAACATAATTATAAGCTTGAAACACGTTAACAGTACTAACAAAATAAGAATGCATGATGAATATTATATGTTAAAAGGTTACTTCAAAGCTAAATGCAAATTTATAAAATATAATAATATATCATGATTCAAGAGTGAAGACCAAAATTAGCTCACATTTCTAGAAGATATATTTCAACTAAAAATAATAAAATCTACAAAGCTGAACTCTACTGATGCTGCTATGTGCGTCACTTCATCTCTTTGCAATTGAAGAAAAATGTATTCATCTTCTCGGTTCCAGCAAGAAAATGAAAACCCCTATATTGCAACGTCACTCTCCTACCACAAAGAAAGTTAATTCCCCTTCTGCATAAGCCAAGTGATGTCGCCTCTCCTTGCTAGACCCGTGCACACTTCAATATGAAATCAAGTTCTACTATTTTCTAAAAGCTTAAATCACCGTTCCTGCATCACTTCTTTAGATGAAAGAAATATACAAAGCATTTAATAACAAAATGAAAGTAGCGGACTCCACCCAAAGAAATTGAACAGCGTTTCTTTAGAAGACAAAAAAAATAACTACGTGAGCTGCTTGCAATTGTTGAATGAAATTAAATTAAAAAAAATACTACCAAAGCCGTGACATTTATCTGCACACCCGTGGATTAATATGCATCCTCTCATTCATCCATAATCGAGCACGGTACCCATTGTTCAAAGAAAAAGAATGCTATCTAAAATTGTTCCAGCCACCAAAATTCTGAAAATGAGTGCAGCCCCTTTTCCAACCAATCTGCCGAGAGTATGAATAATCCCAAGTGACGGTTCTTAGGTTTTTTTAATCCCTAGGCCGTGTGTCTTCAAAATGTGAGNGTGGGGTCCACCCTAAATCNCTAGGGTTCCAAGTCACTCATTCCTATTTTTGGGCTTAGTTTACTTTACCAAAAATTGGCCCAAATTACAAAAGTTGGTCTAAAAATTCTAAACTACTAAATTAAAATACAACTAATTTTGATTTATTTTGTCTTCATCCTAATGCTCCAAAATATGTCTCCAATATTTTCCCTGCAATTAATAATGCAAATAATTAGCTCAGAAAATTCAAATTAATTAAAATTACAATTTCTGATCAAATTAAGCATATTTAGGAAAAACGGGAAAATACCAGAAAATTAAGCACAATTCCCTGATTAATTCTAGCACAATAAACTAAGTGAAGGCGATAAAATATCGACTCATCACACTCTTTTATCTGATTTAATTCGCTTAGTGCACAATATCGGTTTGCGGGAGGACACCGTCCAATAAGCATTCAATAGCATTAATGGACAATTAAGGTGAGTAATTGTCGTATTAGATGCATATATATTACATTTATGAATGATTGGCAGGATATATTAGTTGGGATCCACTGAATATATAATTAACGAATTCTATTTATACTACATTAATGGCATTCAATGGGCAGAGCAATTGCAAAGCCTATAAATGCAAGGTGAATGATCAGGTAAGGGCATCTTATCCCAAAATCACATTGAGACCTTAAGACACGTGTCTGACTTGAGCGTCAGAGTGTTTTCTGCAGGTCCACCCCCGTCAGGTGACAGACATTAGCAGATCGGATAAGAACAGGGCGACGAGGAGTGGAGGACATGGTTCGCATCAGAAAAGGAGCATCTTAGAGAAATGTTGACCTCGAATCCTGTTCGACCGAAACAAAAACCTTTTATGATATATATGTTTTTAACTATAGCTACTTAATTAGACCACTTTAATAAAATAACTAAGAAAATATAATAATTCTAAAATATTTAATAATTTATATATATATATATATATATATATATATATATATATATAT